>NW_017694183.1:0-4183 GCF_001879085.1 Nicotiana attenuata | reverse complement strand
AATAACTCTTTCTCTTTCTTTCACTTTTATCACATAGTTCACATTATCACTCGATCCAATGCTCCAAAGATTTACTTATCTCTTATACCTTCATAATTTGTATTTCAACTCGAACAACGCCACGAAGTTCAAAGATCACAATTTCTTTCACAAGATCTTTACAACATATAGAAGTCATCAATTCAGCATGGAAGGCATAACAACAACCAATCTATTCACAAAATAAGGACTCACGATCATGCTAGAAACCAATGTATAGATACTCGTCACCATGCCTATACATCGTACTCGACAATTAACAAGTTACAATTAAGACTCAACTCCTATTCCCTCAAGCTAGGGTTAAACCAAACACTTACCTCAACTTCCACGGCCAAATCAATCCACAACGACCGCTTTCCCTCTCGAATTCGGCTCCAACTCAATCAAATCTATACAATAGTGACTTCATAATATCAATATATGCTAAACAAATCAAACCCAATGTCTAATTATAGGTTTCCAAGCTTTCTTCCCAAAAATCCCAAAATTGCCCCCGGACCCGCTTGGTCAAAACACGAGGTTCGGACCAAAATCAAATCCCCCATTCAGCCACGATCCCGAATATATAACTTATTCTCAAATTCGACCCCAAAACGAGGTCTATATCAAGAAAAAGTAAAAAGCCCTAGTTCTACCCATTTCCCCCAATTTCTACCCTAAATTACATGATTTAAGCTTGGGAATTCAATAAATAACGATGGAAAATGAAGAAAACGAGTTGGGATTTACTAACCCAAGAAGTCTTGATGAAAGGAAGCTTCAATGGATGCCTAAGGACCTTGGAGAAGAAGAAACTCGGATGTTTTTATGAAAATTTCGCGACCACACTATTCTGAAACTTGAAAATATAACAGAGCAAAATTGCCCTTCGCGTTCGCGAAGGGTAGGAGCTGACAAGCAATCTCGTTCGCGAGAGGACGAGTGCGAACACGAAGAGGAAAATACTGGGGGTCCAAGATTTGGCTTACGCGATCGCGAGATATTGTATGCGAACACGAAGGAGGAAAATCTGGGGCTTCGCGAACGTGTGAGCTTGTTCGCGAACGCGTAGAAGGGGGGGCTAAGGCAACGCGAACGCGAGATAGAGGGTGCGAACGCGAAGAAGAAAAGATCTGTGCACCTGTTGCAGATTTTTTGCAATTTTGCTAAGTCCAAAACCACCCCGGAAACACCTCCGAAACACTCCCGAGCCCTCGGGGCTCCTAACCAAACACATACACTAACTCAACGACACTCTACGAACTTAATCGTGCGATCAAATCGCCAAAATAACATCAAAAACAATGGATCAAACCTCAAAATCAATAGTTTTTCTTCAAACTTCATAAACTTTCAAATTTAGAACTTATAGTCCGAAACACGTCAAACGACGTCCGATTTAAACCAAACTTTACAGAAAGCGCTTAAACCACATATAAGACTTGTACCGGGCGACGGAACCAAAATACGCCCTATACCACAGTCTTTTAATCAAATTTCATTTTCATTTTCCTTAATTATTTCCAGAAAAATTCACACAAAAATTCATTTCTCGGGCTTGGGACCTCGGAATTCGATTCCGGGCATATGCCCTCCAACGGACCCTCCGGGACCGTCAAATCACGGGTCCGGGTCCGTTTACCTAAAATATTGACCGAAGTCAAATTTATTCATATTAATATCAAAATTTAGCAGTTTTCTCACAAAATTCATATTTAAGCTTTTCGGCTACGCGCTCGGACTGCGCACGCAAATCGAGGCAACCCTAAATGAGGTTTTCAAGGCCTCGGAAGCACGGAATGAGTAAGAAAACAGGTGATGACCCTTTGGGTTGTCACATTCTCCACCTCTAAAACAACCGTTCGAACGGACAAAAGAAAAAAGTACCTGAGTCGGGGAAAAGATGAGGATAACGGCTCCGCATATCGGACTCGGACTCCCAGGTCGATGCCTCAGGAGGCTGACCTCTCCACTGAACTCGAACCAAAGGGAAACTCTTGAATCTCAATTGACGGACCTGCCGGTCTAAAATAGCTACCGGCTCCTCCTCATAAGATAAGTCCTTGTCCAACTGGACAGTGCTGAAATCTAACACGTGGGCTGGATCGCCGTGATAACTCCGAAGCATGGATACATGAAAAACTGGATGCACGATTGATAAGCTAGGCGGCAATGCAAGTCTATAAGCCACCTCTCCCATTCGATCATGAATCTCAAACGGACCAATGAACCTAGGGCTAAGCTTGCCCTTCTTCCCAAATCTCATCACGCCTTTCATAGGCGACACTCGGAGCAATACCCGCTCACCAACCAAGAAAGCTACATATCGAACCTTACGATCCGCATAGCTCTTTTGCCTAGAATGAGCTGAACGAAACCTATCCTGAATGATTTGACCTTGTCCAAGGCCTCCTGAACCAAATCTGTGCCCAACAACCGAGCCTCCCGGCTCAACCATCCAACCGGAGACCGACACTGCCTACCATATAAAGCCTCATAAGGAGCCATCTGGATGCTCGACTGGTAGCTGTTGTTGTAGGCAAACTCCGCTAAAGGCAAGAACTGATCCCACGAACCTCCAAAGTCAATAACACAAGCTCGAAGCATATCCTCTAGAATCTGAATAGTCCGCTCGGACTGACCGTCCGTCTGGGGATGAAATGCTGTGCTCAACTCAACCCGTGTGCCCAACTCTCGCTGAACTGCTCCCCAGAAGCGCGAGGTAAACTGCATACCCCGGTGCGAAATGATAGATGCGGCACACCATGAAGGCGAACAATCTCCAGGATATAAATCTCAGCTAATCTCTCAGAAGAATAGGAGACTGCCACAGGAATGAAATACGCTGACTTGGTCAGCCTATCAACAATAACCCATACCGCATCGAACTTTTTCCGAGTTAGCGGAAGTCCAGTAACAAAATCCATAGTAAGCCGTTCCCACCTCCACTCGGGAAGCTCAATCCTCTGGAATACACCACCAGGCCTCTGATGCTCGTACTTAACATGCTGACAACTCAAACAACGAGCCACATATGTTACGATATCCTTCTTCATTCTACGCCACCAATAATGCTGCCGCAAATCCTGATACATCTTCGCGGCGCTCGGATGAATAGAGTACCGGGAACCATGGGCCTCCTCTAAAATCAACTCTCGAAGTCCATCCACAATAGGCACACAAACTCGACCCTACATCCTCAAATTCAACTCCTTTTGCTTGAACAAGTACTAAAGACTCTTGTGATCAGTGAACACCTCACATGCCATGCCATACAGATAGTGCCTCCAAATCTTTAATGCGTGAACAATGGCTGCCAACTCCAAATAATGCACTGGATAGTTCTTCTCATGAATCTTCAACTCCCTCGAAGCATAGGCAATGACCTTGCCATCCTGCATCAACACTGCACCAAGCCCAATACGGGAAACATCACAATAGACTGTATAAGGCCCTGAACTTGTGGGCAAAACCAATATCGGTGTCGTAGTCAGAGCTGTCTTGAGCTTCTGAAAGCTCGCATCACACTCATCCGACCATCTGAACTGGGCACCCTTCTGGGTTAACCTGATCATCGGGGCTGCAATAGATGAGAACCCCTCCACGAACCGACGATAGTAGCCTGCCAATCCCAAGAAACTCCGAATCTCTGTAGCTGATGCTTGTCTAGGCCAGTTCTTGGCTGCCTCAATCTTCTTCGGGTCAACCTGAATACCCTCTTGCTGATACGACATGACCCAGGAATGCAACTGAACTCAACCACATCTCACACTTCGAAAACTTTGCATATAGCTGACTATCCTTCAGAGTCTGAAGAACCACTCTGAGATGCTGCTCGTGCCCCCTCCTGGCTGCGGGAGTATATCAATATATCATCAATGAACACTATCACGAATGAATCCAAATAAGGCCTGAACACTCGGTTCATCAAGTCCATGAAAGCTGCTGGGGCATTTGTCAACCCAAATGACATAACCAAGAACTCATAATGCCCATACCGAGTGCGGAAGGCTGTCTTAGGGACATCGGATGCCCTAATCCTCAACTGATGGTAGCCAGATCTCAAGTCTATCTCTGAAAATACCTTGGCACCCTGAAGCTGATCAAATAAATCGTCAATCCTCGGCAGTGGATACTGATTCTTGATTGTAACTTGTTCAAT
>NW_017694182.1:0-4183 GCF_001879085.1 Nicotiana attenuata | reverse complement strand
ATGCGTAATTCGGAAGTTTTTAAGAAAGTTAGGCTCGAATCCGATGTGATTTGATGGTTTTAGCGTTGTTTGAAGTGTTTCAGGATTGGAACAAGTTTGAATAAGGTATTAGGAAGTGTTGGTATTTTTGGTTGAGGTCCCGGGAGCCTCGGGGTGAATTCGAGTGGTTAAACGGAAGGTTTTTGGAGTTAATTGCAGGTTCAACCTTGCTGGTATCTGTTGGTTTCGCACCTGCGGTTATGGGACCGCAGGTGCGGTCTCGCTGAAGCGATTGGAAGATGCGCAGAAGCGGAAGTCTTGGCCCTTGCCAGATTCCGCAGGAGCGGAAGGAGGAACGCATAGGCGGCCACGTAGAAGCGAGCTAGACCTCGCAGGAGCAGAATTTGGAACCCTGGTCAGGTTCCGCAGAAGCGGAACATTGGATCGCTTAAGCGGTCCCGCAGATGCGATTGGGGACCGCAGAAGCGGAAGGTTACCTAAGTGAAAGGTCCGCAAAAGCGGACGTTGACCGCATAAGCGGAAGCCGCAAAAGCGGTACTGGATCCGCAGAAGCGAAATGCCTGGCAGTTAAGTGAAATTAATCATCTTCGCGAATTTTTGAAAGAACAACATTTTGGACTTCGAACTAAGGAGATTTTGGGCGATTTTTGAAGAGGGTTTCGAGGGCTATCATCAGGTATGGATTCTTAGACTTAGATTATGATATTATGGTGTAAAATCATGGATTAACACTGAAAATCCAAGGAATTAAAGGTTAAAAATGGAAGTTAGGGTTTGAGAAAATTATGATGTAAAAATAGAATTTGGAGGGTCAAACGAACTCCGATTTTGGTAAATTTTATATGTATGGACTCGTGGCGAGACGAGGAATCCGGTGATGTGAATTTCGTAATTTTTTGAGAAGCGGGCCCGGGGCTCGGGTTTTGCTAGTTTCGAGATTCTTGCTAATTTTCGATTGTTTTCGATTGGGTATTGTTCCCTTGGCATATTGTGATGTATTCGCTCTGGTTTTGGTTATATTCGACGCGCCTGGAGGCCGATTGAGGGGCAAAAGCGTCGCGAGCTAGGGATTTCACCGGTCCGAGGTGAGTAATACTTGTAAATGATATCCTGAGGGTTTGAAATCCCGGATTTGCACATCATAGTGCTGTATTGTGGTGACTTGCACGCCAGGTATGAGCGTGGGGTAGAGCACCGTTGGGGATTGTGACTTAGTCCATCCGGTTGTTGGTTTTATTGCGTAATTGACTGAAACTACTTGTTATCATCATTATTTGGTTTGATGGCTATATTTGGGCTTCGTGCCAATTGTTTGAATCCTTCAGGGATTGATATCACTGTTTTTGCATTACTTTGCATATTATTTTATCATAGTCCAAGGTTTAAAAATACTGTTTCACAAACTCAGCTATCTTTCTAAGATTTGAAAACCTAAATGATATTTTACTGACGTTTTGAGTTGAGAATGTTATTTTACTATTGCCCAAGGGGCTTATATGCATTTCTGGACTGAGGATGGATCGGGCTTCGTGCCGCAGCGGTGTGATATTGATATTGCGCTTGGGCTGTAGGAGCCCCTCCGGAGTCTGAACCCCCACAGTGAGCGCGGGTACCCAAATGGATCGGGCTGCGCGCCGCAGCGGTCATATGCATTGCATTGCATTCATGCATTGGTTCCTGTTTGTACTACGTGTCATGACATTTAGCACTCTCATATCATTGGCATCCATGCTATTGCTTGTACTGTTACCAGACGCCCTGGTGTTAACTGTTTGTGGAGTGCTGTGCCCGAGGGGCTGTCTTATGTGCGGACTTGCACTATCTGTGTCACGACCCGGATTTCCCACCATCGGGATCGTGATGGCGCCTACTCGTGGTAGCTAGGCAAGCCAACTTATTTACCTTTAATTAATAAATAAATCTAGTAACAATCTTTAACATCAATAAGAAGTATGGAATTTAATAATAATAATAGCGGAAGTCTAATTTACAAGTCTGAATCGAAATGCGGAATAGTCAACAATAGCCTCTACCCAAGATTTGGTGTCACATTACTCACGAACCACTAAGAATATACTAAATACAAAGGTCTGAAAGAATTATAACAGATGTCTGTCTCGAAACAAGGAGGCAACAGTCTAAAAGAAAGCAATGAGAAGAGACGCCGGGCCTGCGGACGCCTGCAAGGCTACCTCAGTCTCGTGATATGAAAGCCTGCTCCTGAACTACTGCTGCTGCTGCTCAAAACCTGGACCTATGCAAAAATGCACAGAAGTGTAGTATCAGCACAACCGACCCCATGTGCTGGTAAGTGTCTAGCCTAACCCCGGCGAAGTAGTGACGAGGCTAGACTGGACACCACATAAACCTGTGCAGTTATAAATATACAGCGGAAATCGAATACAAGGCAATTAACATCATGGGAGGGGAAACATGCTATGGGGAGTTACAATAATAACAGTAATCTAGAGTAACAACTAAAACAACTTAGGTTCACAGTGAACAAGGAATAAATACTCAAATGTAAACACATAGCCTCAATAATTGTTGCGGCGTGCAACCCGCTCCATAATCACTATTGTTGCGGCGTGCAACCCGCTCCACAATATCATTGTTGCGGCGTGCAACCCGACCCATATCATTTATCATGTATCATTGTTGCGGCGCGCAACCCGATCCTCATATATTATTGTTGCGGCGTGCAACCCGATCCTCAATATCACTGTTGCGGCGCGCAACCCGATCCTCACATATTATTGTAAAGTCTGACTCCCAAAACAATAGTCACAATCAAGGGGCACAAAATAAGCAAATATTTGACAAACATCCCGGCAAGGGAAAGAATTCAATGAATGGAACCAAACGTCCCGACAAGGGAATAATCGACCACGCTTTCTGTTTCTTACTTTCCTTATCTTTTAATTCACTTTACTATTTTGAGCCAACGCTCCAAAGAATCAATCATTTCGTATACTTTCATATTCGTATCACAATTCGAGCCAATGCTCCCAGGAATCAAGTGATCATATTACCATTCACATGTTATTCACAACATATAGAAATCCTCCAATAAACACGGAGTTCACAACCAAATCATGATAATCACATTATAAGACTCACAGTCATGCTAGACACCAATATATAGATACTCGTCACCATGCCTATACATCGTACTCGATCACATAGCAAGTAGCAACAAGATTCAACTCCTATTCCCTCAAGCTAGGGTTAAACCAAACACTTACCTCAAAGCCTTGAAATCCACTTAATCCTCAACTATTGCTTTACCTCGCGGTTCCACCTCCAATTCGCTCGAATCTAATCACAATTACTCAATTACTTTAGCAAACACTATATAAATTAGTTTGAATGCATAAAAACGATTTTCCCAAAGTTTTACTCAAAATTTCCCAAAACGCCCCTGGGCCCACATGGTCAAAACTCGAGGTTCGGACCAAAATCTAGTTACCCATTCCCCCACGAGTTTAAATATATAATTTATTTTGAAATCGGACCTTAATTCGAGGTCCAACTTTCCAATTTATAAAAAAACCTAGGTTCTACCCAAAAACCCTAATTTCACCCATGAAAATCCTTGATTTCAAGTGGAAAACATGTTTAATGATGTTAAAAGTTGAAAGAATTGAGTAAAAATCAACTTACAAATGATTTGGGATGAAGTTTGCTCTTGAAAAATCGCCTATGGTGTTTGGGTTTTGAAAGAATGGTAAAAAGTGGTGAAAATTCGACTAAGTATAAAATTTGCTGGGCCTCGGATATGGGAAATGCGAACATAGGTTCGCATTTGCGAACAATGCAGGCCTGGGAAATGCGAGACTATTTTTCGCATTTGCGAATTCAAGCTGCCAGGGGACCCTTCGCATTTGCGAACTGGGTCTCGCATTTGCGAACCAGGGTCCATCGCATTTGCGACGCCTGGTTTCGCATTTGCGAAGCTTGGTCTACCTGGGCTGGTTTCGCATTTGCGAACTAGCCTTCGCATTTGCGATAGCTGGGCCTTCGCATTTGCGAACCCTGGCTTCGCATTTGCGAAAATTGCAGAAGCCAAATCCAGATTTTTCAAAACATGAGAAATGCAATCCGATCCCTATCCAAAACTCACCCGAGCCCTCGGGGCTCCAAACCAAATATGCACACAACCTCAAAAAACTATCCTACGGAC
>NW_017694181.1:0-4184 GCF_001879085.1 Nicotiana attenuata | reverse complement strand
ATATTATGAAGACTGCTTTCCTGACGAGATATGGGCACTATGAGTTTCTAGTTATGTCCTTTGGGTTGACTAATGCCCCAGCCGCATTCATGCACTTGATGAACAGTGTATTTTGGCCGTATTTGGATTCATTTGTGATTGTTTTTATTGATGACATCCTGGTGTACTCGCGTAGCTAGGAGGAGCACGCACAACATTTGCGAGTGGTATTACAGAGATTGAGGGAGGAGAAGCTTTATGCAAAGTTCTCCAAGTGTGAGTTCTGGCTTGGTGCTGTGGCTTTCCTGGGGCACGTGGTGTCCAGTGATGGTATTCAGGTTGATCCAAAGAAGATAGAGGCGGTACAGAGTTGGCCTAGACCGTCCTCAGCCACGGAGATTCGGAGTTTCCTCGGTTTGGCGGGTTATTATCGCCGGTTCGTCCAGGGTTTTTCATCTATTGCTTCACCCTTGACCAAGTTGACGCAGAAGGGTGCACCATTTGTGTGGTCTGATGAGTGTGAGGAGAGCTTTCAGAAGCTCAAGACAGCTTTGACCACGGCTCCAGTGTTGGTGTTGCCATCAGCTTCAGGTTCTTACACTGTATATTGTGATGCTTCGAGAGTTGGGATCGGATGTGTGTTGATGCAGGAGGGTAGAGTTATTGCATATGCTTCTCGTCAGTTGAAGCCCCATGAGAAGAACTACCCTGTACACGATTTGGAGTTAGCTGCTATAGTTCATGCTTTGAAGATTTGGAGGCACTACTTATATGGCGTATCTTGTGAGGTATATACGGATCATCGCAGCCTTCAGCATTTGTTCAAACAGAAGGATCTTAATTTGAGGCAGCGGAGGTGGCTTGAGTTACTCAAGGATTATGATATTACCATTTTGTATCACCCGGGGAAGGCCAATGTGGTGGCCGATGCTTTGAGCCGAAAGGCGGTCAGTATGGGTAGTTTGGCATACATTCCAGTTGGGGAGAGGCCCTTTGCAGTTGATGTCCAGGCGTTGGCCAATCGGATGGTGAGGTTAGACATTTCGGAGCCTAGTCGGGTGGTGGCTTGTATGGTTTCTCGGTCTTCCTTGTACGACCGCATTAGAGAGCGGCAGTATTATGACCCGCACTTGCTTGTCCTTAAGGACAGGGTTCAGCACGATGATGCCAGGGATGTGACTATTGATGATGCTGGTGTATTGAGGATGCAGGGCCGGATTTGTGTGCCCAATGTGGATGGGCTGCGGGAGTTGATATTAGAGGAGGCCCACAGCTCGCGGTATTCCATTCATCCGGGTGCCGCGAAGATGTACCAGGATCTGAGGCAGCATTACTGGTGGAGGAGAATGAAGAAAGATATTGTGAGTTATGTAGCTCGGTGTCTCAACTGTCAGAAGGTTAAATACGAGCATCAGAGGCCCGGCGGTGTATTTCAGCGGATGGATATTCCGGAGTGGAAGTGGGAGAAGATTACTATGGATTTTGTGAGTGGTCTCCCTCGTACCTCGAGGAAGTTTGATTCGATTTGGGTGATTGTGGATCGACTGACCAAGTCCGCACACTTCATTCCGGTGTGTACTACCTATTCTTCGGAGCAGCTGGCAGAGATTTTCATCCGGGAGATTGTTCGGTTGCATGGGGTCCCAGTTTCTATCATCTCAGATAGGGGTACTCAGTTTACTTCTCAGTTTTGGAGGACTTTTCAGCGAGAGTTGGGTACACAGGTAGAGTTGAGCACCGCATTTCATCCTCAGACGGACGGGCAGTCCGAGCGTACCATTCAGATATTAGAGGACATGTTGCGTGCCTCTGTTATTGATTTTGGAGGTTCTTGGGCCGAGTTCTTGCCACTTTCAGAGTTTGCTTACAACAACAACTATCAATCCAGTATTCAGATGGCGCCATATGAGGCCTTATATGGGAGATGGTGTAGATCTCCGATTGGTTGGTTTGAGCCCGGCGAGGCTAGACTATTGGGGACAGAGTTGGTCCAGGATGCCTTAGATAAGGTGAAAGTGATCCAGGAGAGACTTCGTACAGCTCAGTCGTGTCAGAAGAGTTATGCGGACCGGAAGGTTCGAGATGTATCTTACATGGTGGGCGAGAAGGTTTTGTTGAAGGTTTCGCCTATGAAGGGCGTTATGAGATTTGGAAAGAAAGGAAAGTTGAGTCCACGGTTCATTGGTCCTTTTGAGATACTTAGGAGAGTTGGGGAGGTGGCCAACATGCTTGCTTTGCCACCCAGCTTGTCGGGAGTCCACCCGGTATTTCATGTTTCTATGCTCCGGAAGTATGTTGGAGACCCGGCCCATGTGTTAGACTTCAGCTCGGTTCAGTTAGATGATGACTTGACTTATGATGTGGAGCCAGTGGCTATCTTGGGTCGTCAGGTTCGAAAATTGAGATCAAAGGATATAGCTTCGGTGAAGGTGCAGTGGAGAGGTCGGCCCGCGGAGGAGGCTACTTGGTAGACCGAGCGGGAGATGCGGAGCAGATATCCTCACTTGTTTGAGACTTCAGGTATGTTCCTTGACCCGCTCGAGGACGAGCGTTTGTTTTAGTTGGGGAGGATGTGACGACCTGGCCCGTCGTCACGTGAGTTACCGCCCCGTTGTCCCCATATTATGTCCCCCTGCATTTCAGTCTTGGTATTTGAGGTGATCGGATGGAATTGGATTGGTTTTAGTTTGAAATGAGGCATTTAGCCTCTTAGAAGGAAGCTTGTTTTGAAAAAGTCAACCGGAAGTTGACTATGTAGTTAGAGGGATCGGATGTGAATTCCTATGATTCGGTTAGCTTCGAGGGATGATTTGTGACGTAGGAGTGTGATCGGAATTGAATTTGGAGGTCCGGTGTAGAATTAGGCTTGAATTGGCGAATGATGAATTTTGGCGAATTCCGGTTGGTAGGTGAGATTTTGATCCGGGGATCGGAATGGAATTCCGAGAGTTGCAGCAGCTTCGTTAGGTGATTTTAGATGTGCGGGTAAAATTTCAGGTCATTTGGACGTCGTTTGGTTGGGTTTTTGATCGAATGTGAGTTTCGGAAGTTTTTAAGAAACTTAGGCTTGAATCCGATGTGATTTAATGGTTTTGGCGTTGTTTGACGTGTTTTGAGGATTGGAACAAGTTTGAATAAGGTTATAGGATGTGTTGGTGCTTTTGGTTGAGGTCCCGGGGGCCTCGGGGTGAATTCGAGTGGTTAAACGAGAGTTTTTGAAGTTGTAGCAGGTCTGCAAATTGCTGTCATCTGGTATTTCCGCTTCTGCAAAAATGCAGAAGCGGTTCCGCAGAAGCGGGTATAAGGGCGCAGAAGCGATTTTGGTGCTTGAGTGAAGAGTTCCGCATAAGCGGACCCTTTCCGCATCAGCGGGTCCGCAGGAGCGCGTTTTTAACCGCAGAAGCGGTCTTGGGAGATCCGCAAAAGCGGATAGTGAATCGCAAAAGCGGAAGCTGTGTAATTAATGAAAAACCGCATAAGCGGTCATTTGGCCACAGAAGCGGTCCCGCATAAGCGGTAGCGGGACCGCAGAAGCGAAAAAAGGACTGTTGGCAGAAGGTTTAAAGGGGGTTTAATTCATCCGCGAGCTCCACCATTTTTCCTCCATTGTTGAGCGAGCTTGGGAGCTATTGACGCGATTTTTAGAGGATTTTGACTGGGAAGTAATTGGAGGTAAGTCCTATGGTCTAGAAATATCATTTATTTGAAGAATCTACTTTTAATTCTTGGAAAAATTGGGAAAAATTGGAAGAACTAGGGCTTATATTTTGGAATGAAAAAATTTGGATTTGGAGGGGCATTTGAACTCCGATTTTGATGAATTTGATATGTACGGACTCGTGGCGAGACGAGGAATCCGGTGATGTAAATTTCGTAATTTTTCGAGAAGTGGGCCCGGGGTTCGGGTTTTGCCAACTTCGTGATTTTGGTTGTTTTTTTCGAGTCTTTTCGATTGGGTTACGATTTGTTAGCCTATTGTGACGTATCCTTTGTGGTTTTGGTCAGATCCTACGTGTGAGGAGGTCGATTCGAGAGGGAAAGGCTTGGCGAGCTAGGTTATCGGCCGGCTAGAGGTGAGTAATGACTTTAAATGATGTTCTGAGGGTTTGAAACCCTGGATTTGCACAACTTGGTGCTATGTTGAGTTGAGACACGCGTTCCATGACGAGCGCGGGGTCATTTACTATTGGGGACTGTGACTTGGT
>NW_017694180.1:0-4185 GCF_001879085.1 Nicotiana attenuata | reverse complement strand
CACCTGCGGTGCCTGGGTCGCACCTGCGAGACCGCACGTGCAGAAAACTGATCGCTTCTGCGAAAATGACTAGGCCCCGCTGGGGCCGCATCTGCGAGACTGGACCGCACCGCGACCCACTGTGCGCACCTGCGAGCTCGCACCTGCGTTGCTCGACTCGCACGTGCGGTTACACCAGAACTAATGCAACAGCAGTGTTTTCCTAAGTTTAAACACCCCGGAACCTACCCGAAACTCACCCGAGCCCTCGGGGCTCCAAAACAAACATGCGTACTAACTCAAAAAAATCATATGAACTTATCCGTGCGATCAAATCACCAAACTAACCTCTTAAACAACGAATTTAGCATAGAAATCTAAGAAAAATCTCAAAACTTTCAAAGTAGGAATTTTCACAACTACGGGTCCGAATCACCTCAAACGACTTCCGTTTCTTACCAAATTTCACAGACTCGTCTTATTTCACATATAAGACCTGTACCGGGCTCCGGAACCATAATACGGGCCCAATACCATCAAATTCTAAATGCATTTCATTTCCAAAACTCATAAAAATTTCCTAGAAAACAATTTTCTTAAAAAAATTCATTTCTCAGGCTTGGGACCTCGGAATTCGATTCCGGGCATACGCCCAAGTCCCATATTTTTCCACGGACCCTCCGGGATCGTCAAATCACGGGTCCGGATCCGTTTACCCAAAATGTTGACCGAAGTCAACTTAAATGCATTTCAAGTCATAATTTCAACATTTTTCACAGATTTTCACATAATAGCTTTCAGGCTATGCCCCCGGACTGTGCACAAAAATCGAGGTGATGCTGAAAGAGGTTTTTAAGGCCTCGGAACGTAGAATTCATTTAAAAAGACAAGTGATGACCTTTTGGGTCATCACATTCTCCACCTCTAAAACAACCGTTCGTCCTCGAACGGACATAAGAAGGAAGTACCTAAGTCGGGGAAAAGATGGGGATAACGGCTCCGCATATCGGACTCGGACTCCCAGGTCGATGCCTCAGCAGGCTGACCTCTCACTGAACACGAATAAAAGGAAAACTCTTCGATCTCAACCGATGAACCTGCCGGTCTAGAATAGCTACCGGCTCCTCCTCATAAGACAAGTCCTTCTCCAACTGGATAGTGCTGAAATCTAACACGTGAGATGGATCGCCGTGATACTTCCAAAGTATGGACACATGAAATAATGGATGCACGGCTGATAAGCTCGGCGGCAACGCAAGTCTGTAAGCCACCTCTCCCACTCGATCGAGAATCTCAAACGGGCCAATGAACCTAGGGCTAAGCTTGCCCTTCTTCCCAAATCTCATCACGCCCTTCATAAGCGACACTCGAAGCAATACCCGCTCACCGACCATGAAAGCCAAATCTTGAACCTTGCGGTCGGCATAACTTTTTTGCCTGGACTGAGCTCTACGAAACCTGTCGTGCATAATCCTGACCTTGTCCAAGGCATCCGCACTAGATCTGTACCCAACAATCGAGCCTCTCCCGACTCAAACCATCCAATCGGCGACCGACACCGCCTACCATACAAAGCCTCATAAGGAGCCATCTGGATACTTGACTGGTAGATGTTATTGTAGGCAAACTCTGCTAAAGGCGAAAACTGATCCCACGAGCTTCCAAAGTCAATGACACAAGCTCGGAGCATATCCTCCAAAATTTGAATGGTCCGCTCGGACTGCCCGTCCGTCTGAGGATGAAACGCTGTGCTCAACTCAACCCGTGTGCCCAACTCTCGCTACACTGCTCTCTAGAAATGTGAGGTAAACTGCGTACCTCAATCCGAAATGATAGACACGGGCACACCATGAAGACGAACAATCTCCCGGATGTAGATCTCAGCTAACCTCTCGGAAGAATAGGAGACTGCCACAGGAATGAAATGTGCCGACTTGGTCAGCCTATCAACAATAACCCACACTGCATCGAACTTCTTCTGAGTCCGTGGGAGTTCAACAACAAAGTCCCTAATGATACGCTCCCTCTTCCACTCAAGAATCTCAATCTTCTAGAACAACCCACCAGGCCTCTGGTGCTCGTACTTAACCTGCTGACAATTCAAACACCGAGCCACATATGCAACGATATCCTTCTTCATTCTCCTCCACCAATAATGCTGCCGCAAATCCTGATATATTTTCGCGGCACCCGGATGAATGGAGTACCGGGAGCTATGGGCCTCCTCTAAAATCAACTCTCGGAGTCCATCTACATTAGGCACACAAACTCGACCCTGCAATCTCAAAACTCCATCATCACCTAAGGTAACCTGCTTGGCACCTCCGTGCTACACCGTGTCTCTAAGGACACACAAATGGGTATCATCATACTGTCGATCTCGGATACGCTCCAATAAAGAAGAACGAGCGACTGCGCAACCTAACACACGGCTGGGCTCAGAAACATCCAACCTCACAAACTGATTTGCCAAAGCCTGAACATCCAGAGCAAGCGGCCTCTCACCGACCGGAATGTAAGCAAGACTGCCCATACTGGCTGACTTCCTACTCAAAGCATCGGCCACCACATTGGCCTTCCCCGGATGATATAAGATGGTGATATCATAGTCTTTCAATAGCTCCAACCACCTCCTCTGCCTCAGGTTTAGCTCTTTCTGCTTGAACAAATACTGCAAACTCTTGTGGTCCGTGAACACCTCACACGCCATGCCATACAGATAATGCCTCCAGATCTTCAACGCGTGAACAATGGCTGCTAACTCCAAATCATGGATCGGATAGTTCTTCTCATGAATCTTCAACTGCCGCGAAGCATAGGCAATGACCTTGCCATCCTGCATCAACACCGTACCAAGTCCAATACGAGATGCATCACAATAAACTGTATAAGGCCCTGAACCTGTGGGCAAAACCAACACCGGTGCTGTAGTCAGAGCTGTCTTGAGATTCTGAAAGCTCGCCTCACACTCGTCTGACCATCTGAACTGGGCACCCTTCTGGGTCAACCTGGTCATCGGGGCTGCAATAGACGAAAACCCCTCCACGAACCGACGATAGTAGCCTGCTAGACCCAAGAAACTCCGAATCTCTATAGTTGATGCTGGTCGAGGCCAGTTCTTGACTGCCTCTATCTTCTTCGGATCAACCTGAATACCCTCTGCTGAAACCACATGACCCAAGAAAGCAACTGAACTCAACCAGAACTCACACTTCGAAAACTTAGCATACAACTGACTATCTCTCAGAGTCTGAAAAACCACTCTCAGATGCTGCTCATGCTCCTCCCGGCTGCAGGAGTAAATCAAAATATCATCAATGAAGACTATCACGAACGAATCCAAGTAAGGCCTGAACACTCGGTTCATCAAATCCATGAAAGCTACTGGGGCATTTATCAATCCGAATGACATCACCAAGAACTCATAATGCCCGTACCGAGTGCGGAATGTTGTCTTAGGGACATCGGATGCCCTAATCCTCAACTGATGGTAGCCAGATCTCAAGTCAATCTTCGAAAATACCTTGGCACCCTGAAGCTGATTAAACAAATCATCAATCCTCGGCAATGGATACTTAGTCTTGATTGTAACCTTGTTCAACTGCCGGTAATCAATACACATTCTCATCGACCCGTCCTTCTTCTTAACAAACAACACCGGCGCACCCCAAGGTGAAACACTAGTTCTAATGAAACCCTTCTCAAGCAAGTCTTGCAACTGCTCCTTCAACTCAAGCGAGGCCATACGATACGGCGAAATAGAAATGGGATGAGTGCCCGGATCCAAATCAAAGTAGAAGTCAATATCCCTGTCGGGTGGCATACCCGGCAGGTCTGAAGGAAATACCTCAGGGAACTCACGAACAACAGGCACAGAATCAATAGAAGGGATCTCAGCACTAGAATCACGAACATATGCCAAATAGGCCAAACACCCCTTCTCGACCATACGCCGAGCCTTCACATAAGAGATAACACTACGGGTAGAATGACCAGGAGTCCTCTCCACTCTAAACGAGGTAAACCCGGCAAGGCTAAGGTCACAGTCTTGGCATGACAGTCCAAGATAGCATGGTAAGGTGATAACCAGTCCATCCCCAATATGACATCGAAATCAACCATGTCCAGAAGCAACAAATCTACACGAGTCTCAAGACCCCCAATCACAACTATACAAGAGCGATGGACTCGATCTACACAATAGAA
>NW_017694179.1:0-4185 GCF_001879085.1 Nicotiana attenuata | reverse complement strand
TCACCCACTCGATCAAGAATCTCAAACGGGCCGATGTACCTAGGGCTAAGCTTGCCCTTCTTCCCAAATCTCATCACGCCCTTCATAGGCGACACTCGGAGCAATACCCGCTCACCAACCATGAAAGCTAAATCTCGAACCTTACGGTCTGCATAACTCTTCTGCCTAGACTGAGCTGAACGAAGCCTCTCCTGGATGATCTTGACCTTATCTAAGGCCTCCTGAACTAAATCTGTACCCAATAACCGAGCCTCTCCCGGCTCAAACCACCCAACCGAAGACCGACATCGCCTACCATATAAGGCTTCATAAGGAGCCATCTGATGCTGGACTGGTAGCTGTTGTTGTAGGCAAACTCTGCTAAAGGCAAGAACTGGTCCCATGAGCCTCCAAGGTCAATGACACAGGCTCGGAGCATATCCTCCAATATCTGAATAGTCCTCTCGGACTGGCCGTCCGTCTGAGGGTGGAACGCTGTGCTCAACTGAACCTGGGTGCCTAACTCCTGCTGAACTGCTCTCCAGAAGCGCGAGGTAAACTGCGTACCCCGGTCCGAAATGATAGATGTCGGCACTCCATGAAGGCGAACAATCTCTCGGATGTAGATCTCGGCTAACCTCTCGGATGAATAGGTGGCTGCCACTGGAATGAAATGCGCTGACTTGGTCAGCCTATCAACAATGACCCAAATAGCGTCAAACTTCTTCCGAGTCATCGGGAGTCCAGTAATGAAATCCATGGTAATCCTCTCCCACTTCCACTCGGGGAGCTCAATCCTCTGAAATAAACCACCGGGTCTCTGGTGCTCATACTTGACCTGCTGACAGTTCAGACATTGAGCCACATATGCAACAATATCCTTCTTCATCCTGCGCCACCAATAATGCTGCCGCAAGTCCTGATACATCTTCGAGGCGCCCGCGTGAATAGAATACCGAGAACTATGGGCCTCCGCTAAGATCAACTCTCGAATCCCATCAACATTAGGCACACAAACTCGCCCCTGCAATCTCAAAACACCATCATCATCTAAGGTCACCTTCGTGGCACCACCTCGCTGTACCGTGTCTCTCAGGACACACAAATGGGGATCATCAAATTGCCAATCACGGATACGCTCCAATAGAGAAGAACGAGCGACCGTGCAAGCCAACACTCTGCTAGGCTCAGAAATGTCTAATCTCACAAATCGGTTGGCCAAAGCCTGAACATCTAAAGCAAGCGGTCTCTGGCTGACCGGGATATAACCAAGACTACCCATGCTGGCGGACTTTCTACTCAATGCATCGGCCACCACATTGGCCTTACCCAGGTGATATAAGATAGTGACATCACAATCCTTCAACAACTCCAACCACCTCCTCTGCCTCAAATTCAAATCCTTTTGCTTAAATAAGTACTGCAGGCTCTTATGATCGGTGAACACCTCGCACGTCACGCCATACAAATAGTGCCTCCAAATCTTCAAGGCGTGGACAATGGCTGCCAACTCCAGATCATGCACTGGATAGTTCTTCTCATGAATTTTCAACTGCCTCGAAGCATAGGCAATGACCTTGCCATCCTGCTCAACACTGGTCCAAGCCCAACACGGGAAGCATCACAATAAATAGTATAGGGCGCTGAACCTGTGGGCAGAACCAACACCGGTGCCGTAGTCAGAGCTGTCTTGAGCTTCTGAAAGCTCGCCTCACACTCATCCGACCATCTGAACTGGGCACCCTTCTGGGTCAATCTGGTCATCGGGGCTGCGATAGATGAGAATCCCTCCACGAACCGTCTGTAGTAGCCTGCCAACCCCAAGAAACTCCGGATCTCTGTAGCTGATGCTGGTCTAGGCCAATTCTTGACTGCCTCTATCTTCTTTGGGTCCACCTGAATACCCTCAGCTGATACAACGTGACCCAGGAATGCAACTGAACTCAGCCAGAACTCACACTTGGAGAACTTGGCGTATAACTGACTATCCCTCAGAGTCTGAAGAACCACTCTAAGGTGCTGCTCGTGCTCCTCCTGGCTGCGGGAGTACACCAAAATATCATCAATAAAGACTATCACGAACATGTCCAAATATGGCCTGAACACTCGGTTCATCAACTCCATAAATGCTGCTGGGGCATTGGTCAACCCAAATGACATGACTAAAAACTCATAGTGCCCATACCGAGTGCGGAATGCAGTCTTAGGGACATCAGACACCCTAAATCCTCAGCTGATGATAGCCAGATCTCAAGTCTATCTTTGAAAACACCTTTGCTCCCTGAAGCTGGTCAAACAAATCATCAATCCTCGGCAGTGGATACTTGTTCTCTATCGTCACTTTGTTCAATTGCCGGTAATCAATACACATCCGCATCAAAGCATCCTTCTTCTTCATAAATGACACTGGCGCACCCCAAGGAGAAACACTAGTCCTGATAAAACCCTTCTCTAGTAAATCCTGCAACTGGTCCTTTAACTCCTTTAACTCTGGCGGGGCCATGCGATACGGCGGAATAGAAATGGGCTGCATGCCCGGAGCCAGATCAATACAGAAGTCAATATCCCTGTCGGGCAGCATACCCGGCAGGTCTAAAGGAAACACCTCGGGGAACTCTCGAACAACAGGAACAAAGTTAATAGAAGGAACCTCTGCGCTGGAGCCACGGACATATGCCAGATAAGCCAAACACCCCTTCTCGACCATGCGTCGAGCCTTAACACATGAAATAACTCTGCGAGTGGCATGACCTGAGGTCTCTCTCCACTCTAGTCGGGGCAATTAAGCCAAGGTCACGGTCTTGGCGTGACAATCTAAGATGGCATGTTACAGGGACAACCAATCCATCCCCAATATGACGTCGACTTCCACCATATCTAAAAGCAGTAAATCAACACGGGTCTCAAAACTGCCAATAACCACTATACGTGAACAATGGTCGCAGTCCACCACAATAAAATCACTCACCGGCGTAGACACATAAACAAGGCACTCAAAGAATCACTGGGCATGACCCGATACGGTGCAAACTAGGACCGAAGCTTCTCTACCACAAGCCAGAACAGTACCTACACCTCCACCTCTGATACCTTTACCTCCACTTCTCGCATCTCTACCTCCACCTCTAATACCTTTACCTCCACCTCTCGCGTCTCTACATCCACTTCTAATACCTTTATCTCCACGAAGCCTCCGAAGATGTAGCTGATCTATCACTGGTCTGTGTTGATGCTCAGCTGAAGAAGCGGTACATGACCTCGCCACTCACGAAAGAACGGAGTAGAAATTCAGTCAGCATTTGAGAAACCAATCGCACGACAAGAAAGAACAAATGAGAGGTTTTCCTAACTCAATAGACTATGGGGAACAAGTACAGACGTCTCCGTACCTACCCCTCAGACTCTACTAAGTTTGTCCGTGAGTTGTGAGACCTATGTAACCTAGTGCTCTGATACCAACTTGTCACGACCCGGATTTCCCACCATCGGGATCGTGATGGCGCCTACTCGTGGTAGCTAGGCAAGCCAACTTATTTACCTTTCATTAATAAATAAATCTGTTAACAATCCATAGCATCAATAAGAAACATGGAATTTAATAATAATAATAGCGGAAGTCTAATTTATAAGTCTGAATCAAAACGTGGAATAGTCAACCATAGCCTCTACCCAAGATTTGGTGTCACGTTACTCACAAACTACTAAGAATAAACTAAATACAAAGGTCTGAAAGAAATATAACAGCTGTCTGTCTCGAAAACGATGAGGCAATAGTCAAAAGGAAACATAAAGAAGAGACGTCGGGCCTGCGGACGCCTGCAAGGCTACCTCAGTCTCGTGAATAGGAAAGTCTGCTCCCGAACTACTGCTGCTGCTGCTCCTCAAAACCTGGACATGTGCAAAAATGCACAGAAGTGTAGCATCAGCACAACCGACCCTATGTGCTGGTAAGTGTCTAGCCTAACCCCGGCGAAGTAGTGACGAGGTTAGACTGGACAGCACATAAACCTGTGCAGTTATAACTATACAACGTGAATCGAATACCAAGTAATTAACAACATGGGAGGGGAGACATGCTAAGGGGAGATACAATAGTAGCAGCAATCCAGAGTAACAACTAAAACAGCTTAGGTCCACAATGAACAAGGAATCAATACTCAAATACAAACACATAGCCTCAATAGCTGTTGCGGCGTGCAACCCGCT
>NW_017694178.1:0-4185 GCF_001879085.1 Nicotiana attenuata | reverse complement strand
CTCTTCAGCAATGGGATCCTCCCCGGGTGTTGAAGCTGTAGGTGAGGTAGAAGAAGCACTATCACCGCTCTCAGCTGAGACCTCAGACGACTCAGAAGATATTTGGATTGATGCTTGAGCAGTAGGAGAGCCTGGAGGGGTAGGTTCATTTCTCAGCCTCTCCGGGAAATCAGGAACATACTCCGGCACTGAATCAGACTCAGATGCCTCCCGGGAGGGTACATACTCACTTCCCTCTGAATGGGAAGCAACTCTATTGGCAGCCTTGATTTGTTTTCTTGTTTCTTCAATTGCTTTCCGGACTTGGGGGGTCAATTTGATCATACCTCGTCCCCTACCCCGGGAGGACTCTCCTTTTTCTTTTTGTTTATCACCACCACCTTGTGACTTAACCATTGTCTGCAAGGAGAATTCATGTAGAGTTTGTTAGTATCACAGTACCAAGAGAAACAGTGAAGAATATAATTGAAGACAGCTTATTGCGGACCGCATAAAAAGCAGTGCGGCCGCAAAGGAACCACTACGGACCGCATAAAATGGCACCGCGGTCCGTAGTGAAGTGGGATTCAGAATACCCATCCTCTAAAGTTTTCCACCGCGGACTGCGAAAAAACCATCGCGGCCGCGGAGAGGCACTGTGGACCGCGGAAAAATATACCGCGGTCGCGGTAAGCATAACTCAGCAACACCAACCTAGGGTTTCAATATTTTTCTCATTTTTAGCGTAAATTCACATATTATCAAACCCCTAGGTAGTTAATCATCATTTTTAACTAATTAAACCTAATCTAAACAACATTATGAAACCCTACGCTACAAATTGAAAGAAAAGGGAAGAAAACAAATAGAAACTAGCAAATTAAAATAAAATAAAACAAAATTAAAGACTAGGGAAAGATTTGAAGTACCAGAGATGAGATGCACACAGATGATCGAGAAACGGTGTTTTAACTTTTGTGCAAGGGTAGTGATGAACAGTACTTTTTACTATTTAGTGAGCAAAAGAGCAAAAAGTGTAAATGTGGGCTTGAGGTCCTATTTATAGAAAAAGGAACTGGGACCCACGATACCTACCCACCGCACAAAATGAACCGCGGTCCGCGGTACTTAAACACATGAAGCACTGGGGAGGAAGTCACTGCGGATCGCATAAAATGCTTCGCGACCGTGGTAGGGCACCACGGACCGCATAAAATGCATTGCGGCCGCGGTGACAACTTCAGAGAACCTCCAACTTTGACCATTCCACACTGCGGACCGCAATGAAATTTTGCCCCCGCAATGAGGCCATTGCGGCCGCAAAAAATGTAATGCGGCCGCGGTCCAAACTTCAGAGAGTGCAACATTTTTCCAATTTTGTCTTGCACTGCATCAAAACAACCCTACACACATCTCACAACCAGTTAGTCCAAAAGCAAATCCTACACTAAAAAGAAAATCAAAGAAAAACAAAAATAAAGACACATGGGTTGCCTCTCAAGAAGCGCCTGATTTAACGTCGCGGCACGATGCAGGTTACCATCAAATCACTTTAGATGGATCATTGCCACCACGTGGCTGTCATCAATCTTGCCAAGGTAGTGCTTGACTCTGTGCCCATTAACTTTGAAGATCTCTCGACTTTTGTTTTTCAAGTCAAGTGCACCAAACGGAGTCACAAGCACCACTTCAGAAGGTCCGCTCCATTTTGACTTAAGCTTTCCCGGAAACAGACATAACTGAGAATTGAACAAGAGAACCAAATCACCAACTTTGAACTCCTTGCCATGAGCATACTTATCATGAAGGTACTTCATCTTGTCCTTATACAAGGACGAACTAGAGTAGGCATGAAACCGGAACTCATCAAGTTCATTAAGCTGCTCCACACGAAGATTTGCTGCCATATCCCATTCAAGATTCAGCTTCCTCAAATCCCATATGGCCTTGTGCTCTAACTCAACCGGTAGATGGCAAGATTTCCCAAACACCAACCGGTATGGAGACATAAAAATCGGAGTCTTGTAAGTAGTCCTATAAGCCCATAGAGCGTCATCCAATTTCTTTGACCAATCGGTCCTATTTGCATTGATCGTCTTTGACAATATACTCTTGATTTCCCTGTTTGAGACTTCAACTTGGCCACTCGCCTGAGGATGATAAGGAGTAGACACCTTGTGATTGACACCATATTTTGCAAGCAAAGTGTCAAAAGCTCTATTGCAAAAATGAGACCCCCCATCACTTATGATTGCTCGCGGAGTGCCAAACCTAGTAAAAATACTCTTCTTGAGAAACGCAACAACACTTCGGGCCTCATTATTGGGTAAAGCCACAGCCTCAACCCTCTTTGAAACATAGTCAGCTGCCACTAGAATGTATGTGTTGCCACATGAACTAACAAACGGGCCCATGAAATCAATGCCCCACACATCAAAAATATCAACATCGAGAATAGTATTGAGAGGCATCTCATCCTTCTTCGAAATACCACCCGCTCTTTGACATTCGTCGCATCTGTTCACAAGTTCACTTGCATCCTTCTACAAAGTTGGCCAGTAAAACCCACAACTAAGAACCTTTGAAGCTATCCTCGCCCCACCATGATGACCACCATAGGGAGAGGAATGACAAGCCTCTAAGACACTCAATTGCTCCTCCTCCGGGACACACCTCCAGATCACACTGTCAGTGTAGATCTTGAACAAGTATGGCTCATCCCAATAGAAGTCCAAACTATCACGTTTAAGCTTCTTCCTTTAGTTATAAGAGAGCTCACACGGGACAATACCAGTCACAAGGAAATTAGCAACGTCCGCAAACCATGGCATACCATTCACCGAAACAGAAATGAGTTGCTCATCGGGAAATGAATCATTGATTTCTAGGCCATTACAAGGCTCCCCTCCTCCTCCAAGCGGGACAAGTGGTCCGCCACTTGGTTTTCACACCCTTTCCGGTCCACAATCTCCAAATCAAACTCTTGAAGTAACAAGACCCATCGCATCAGCCTAGATTTGGAATCCTTCTTCGTCATCAAGTATCGGAGTGCGGCATGATCGGTATGAACTATGACCTTGGCTCCCATGAGATACGGTCGAAATTTCTCCATTGCGAACACTATAGCCAACAACTCTTTTTCAGTCACCTTGTAATTCACTTGAGTATCATTCATTGTCTTGCTCGCATAATACACCGGGTGAAACATTTTATTCACTCTTTGACCCAAGACCGCCCAACCGCAACATCACTTGCGTCACACATGAGCTCGAAAGGCAAGCTCCAATTGGGTGCGGTAATAATAGGGGTGGTGGTCAACTTGTACTTGAGGAGTTCAAAATCTGTCATGCATTCCTCATTGAACACGAACTTTGAATCATTTTCCAAAAGTTTGCACAAAGGATTCACTACCTTCGAAAAGTCTTTGATAAAGCTCCGGTAGAACCCCGTATGCCCAAGAAAACTTCTAACCCCCTTGACTGAAGTAGGGGGAGGGAGCCTTGAAATCACTTCTATTTTAGCTTTGTCCACTTCTATACCATGCTTTAAAATTTTATGGACAAGGACTATGCCCTCCTCAACCATGAAGTGGCATTTTTCCAAGTTGAGCACAAGATTGGTTTCTTCACAACGGGCCAACACCCTATCAAGATTCTTCAAACATTCATCAAACGAGTCACCCACAACACTGAAGTTGTCCATGAACACCTCCAAAATATCTTCCACCATGTCGGTAAATATGGTCGTCATACACCGCTGGAATGTAGCCGGTGCATTACACAACCCGAATGGCATCCTAGAAAAGGCAAAGGTACCATATGGGCAAGTGAAGGTGGTCTTCTGGAGCAACCAAAATTTGGTTGTACCCAGAATATCCATCCAAGAAACAGTAGAAGGCACGCCCAGCAAGTCTATCTAGCATCTGGTCAATAAAAGGCAATGGAAAGTGATCTTTGCGGGTCACTTTGTTCAACTTGCAGTAATCCATGCACACCCTCCATCCGGTGACAGTCCTGGTAGGAATCAACTCATTCTGCGCATTGGTAACCACGGTCATACCACCCTTCTTCGGCACACATTGCACCGGCGAAGTCCAAGAACTATCAGAGATGGGGTACACAACCCCGGCATCCAACCACTTAATCACCTCTTTTTTCACAACTTCTTGCATTGCCTCGTTCAACCTCCTTTGATGTTCTAAGGAGG
>NW_017694177.1:0-4185 GCF_001879085.1 Nicotiana attenuata | reverse complement strand
GACTATGTGTCCAAATGGGTGGAAGCACTGCATTAACCACCAACGATGCAAAGGTGGTAGTGGGATTTTTGAAGAAGAACATATTCACCCGCTTTGGGACACCACGAGCAATTATCAGTGATGGAGGCACTCACTTCTGCAATAGAGCCTTTGAAAAGTTGCTTACTAAGTATGATGTGCGTCATAAGGTAGCTACTCCTTACCACCCGCAGACTAGTGGACAGGTTGAAGTGTCCAATAGAGAACTCAAGAGTGTGTTAACCAAAACTGTGAACGCCACAAGAACTGATTGGGCAAGAAAGCTAGATGATGCACTCTGGGCTTACAGAATTGCCTTTAAAACTGCAATTGGTATGTCACCATACAAGTTGGTGTTTGGGAAGGCCTGCCACCTGCCAGTGGAACTTGAACATAAAGCGTGGTGGGCATTGAAGCAGCTAAACTTAGATATGGAAGATGCGGGCACAACAAGAATCACTGAACTGCATGAGCTCGAGGAGTTCAGATATCTTGCTTTCGAGAGCACAAAGTTGTACAAGGAGAGAATGAAGAGGCTGCACGACCAGAACATTGTTGAGAGAAATTTCAAACCCGGGGACATGGTATTGCTATACAACTCAAGACTCCGTCTGTTCCCAGGTAAACTTAAGTCACGATGGTCTGGACCATTTCGAGTAGTTGAAGTTTTCCCTTCAGGATCTGTTGAAATTGCCACTGAGAATGACTCTCGTACATTTAGAGTCAATGGTCAGCGATAGAAACTGTATGTGGGCATGAGCGGGCCAAAGGAAGTGTCTGAGTTACATCTGACTGAACCACAGAGGTCGAACGAGCCTTAATTGCGCTCATCTGAGTCGTGCCGCGATGTTAAATCAGGCGCTGCATGGGAGGCAACCCACAAAATTGTTGTAAGTGTAACACATTATACAAAAAAACAAACAAACGCAGAATCAGAATAGGGCCCAGACCGCGGTTCCACCGCGACTGCGGTCAAACCGCGGTGGGAACCCATCTCTGAATCTTGTCTACCGCGGTTCAACCGCGACCGCGGAAGAACCGCGGCAGACCCAGACGGGCCCATGTATGAAATTTTTTTTTATTTATTATTCCCCCCCCCTTTTCTAATTAACATAAACCCTCCCCCACCCCAACCCTTATTTCCCATCTGCAGCAAACACCCCCCAAACCCACGATCTCCTCTCTTCTTTTTTCTCTCTCAAATCACCCCCCCCCACTCAAAACCTCCATTATCACCTTCTCCAAATCTCCATCCCAACACTACCCACCCCTTCCTTTCTTCCATCAAGTAAGTTTCTCTTCTCCCTTTTCTATTTCTTCGTCTCAATTAGTGTAATTTAGTTTTGTTGTAGATTAAGTAAACCCTAGTTAGGAATAGTGTTAGTTTTTTTTTTAAAATTTTTGCTTTCTTTTATGTTTTCTTTCTTTGTAATTGCTTCTTGTGGACTTGTGTGATGCTTAAATGGGTAGGTCTTCATTGTGCTTCAATTGTGGGGGTTGTTTAGATGATTTGGAAGCCTAGAAATAATTTTTTGTGATGTAGTTTGGTGGAAGGCCCTCTTGGACGACAATTTGGGCTTGTTGTACTATTTTGAGGCGTTTTGTGCCTAACCTAGGTTGTGATGGTGTTGTATTGGGTGAATGATAGTGTTGTATTGGGTGAACGATGGTGCTGTAATTGACGTAAACCACTTGAGGGGGTCAGTGTGGGGTGTTGTATGCCGAATATTGTGAGTTAGTACTATTGTGAGAGCCATTATAGGGGTTGTAACTTTCAACACCCTGCTAGTTGTGATAGTTTGAAAGGCAGAAATAAATGGGAGGATAAGGTTGATGCCATCGGGTGGCGAAGTCTGAGTACCCATCCGACTGGCACTAATTAGGATGCATTTGATGTTCTTCTGAATTCTTTGCAGGTAATATGGCTCGTAAGAAGCAAAAGAGATCGGCGGGCACATCCCAACAGCCCACATATAATGACTCCAGGTTCGAATTAGAATTGGCAAAGGACGACTTTCATGCCAAGGCCTCAAAGAGCTTCATCCCTGAGATTCAGATTGATAGGGCAGCCCTCCGGGCGGAGAAGGAAGAGATGTATGAAGAGATCCGGAGGAGGGAAATGGAGTTCTTATTTGATGAACCTACACCGGTGAACAGGATGATTGTAAGAGAGTTCTACGCCAACTGCCCAGCACACATGGTGCGGAGGGTGATTGTGAGGGGCACGGTGGTTGATGCCTCAGTTGCAAATATTCGCCAGGTGTTGCGGCTGCCTGAATTTACTGGTGACACCGACTATTACCAGGCCGCACCAGGAGTCACTTGGGAGACTATGACTGATGCACTCTGCACAGGGGGGCAACCCACCTGGATACGTGACCATATCACCCTGAACTCCAATTCTTTCACTCATTTGGCTAAGTGTTGGCTCACTGTTATCTGCAGCAGGTTCTTGCCCTCAGGCAATACGACTGACGTGAACTTCCAAAGAGCCCTCTTGACATGGTGCTTCGTCACAAATAAAGGTTTTGATGCGGCAAAACTAATTGGTGATGAAATGATCATACGGTCCCCGCTGCGGTCAAAGGGATTCCAATTCCCCTCCTTGGTGACTACATTGTGCCTGCTGAGGAATGTCCCCACTAATCCTACTGATGGAGAGTTGCCCCAGAAAGCAACTTTCAAAGCTTCGGGCATCAGAGTGGGCAGGGGTGCACGCACCACCATTCAGATCGATGATGAGGATGATGACCCAGTTCCCATGGCACCATCAAGGAGATCCTATGACAGTGCTGGACCCTCTCGGCAGCCCCATGCTGGAGCAGGCTTATCCAGATCACAGTCCACCCGCCCTATGCTGCGTACTATGGAGGGAGAGGTCGCGGATCTTCGCACCTCGGTGGAGGGCTTACACACACGTATGGATGCCATGTCGCAGCGGCAGTCCAGATCTGAGAGCCGGTTTATGGCCTGGTTCCGCGCTTTGGGGAGAGCTTGCAATGTGGACCCCAGTACCATCTCCGACTCTGATTGAGGCCCAGGGAAGTCTTCTTACCCTTCTGCTCTTTATTTTTGATATGACATGGGGACATGCCATAATTTTAAGTGTGGGGTGGGAGACTTGCTCTGGTAGTGTATTGTAGTGTATATAGACATTGAGTATGTTGTAATATTAGATTGATGTTGTTGTGTATAATTGACTGTACTCACATTAGAAGTAACTGACTTGGCCCAACGACGGACACTTGTCGACAGGTCTCTTGAGGGTCATAGTCGAATCTAAAAAAAAATGTAGAGGACTCTTCCTGAGGACGGACCACTTGGACAGTACTCTTGAGGGAAGTAGTCCATGTAGTTTCTTTATTTTTTTTTTAGGTAGTGTAGTAATTCTCCCTTGGTTTTTCTTTTGACCACGGTTCTTTTCCAAGGGCTCTTCTTGAACCGGGTTAGGTAGATTTTTCTTTTGTAGTTTTAGGACCAAGATGGGTGAAGGCTAGAATGCAACCCTAGATGTACACACCTGAGAATAACAAAAACGAACTGAGGGTGCGACGTCTAGGCTCGTTTGTAGACTCATACTTTGATGCCTTAATTTTGCACATCTTGTCTTGCTTGAACGCTCGTATGAGTGTGTTGATAAACTGATTCGGAATGAGTTACATGCCAAGTGTGTGTGAGCTATTACTCATGCGATACCTAGAACTTGCCCTGTGTGTTTGCAAAGCGAAATAGAAGTTGTTTGGTTTTAGAGATGATTGAGGCATTTCTTTGTATAGCCTGTATAATTGTGAATCCACCTATACATATTGCCATAGTTAACCCCTTTGAGCCTGAAGCCTGTTCTTTGATAACCCTATAATAACCTACATCCCTGTGTTTGAGTAGTTTGACTGTTTGAACCTGTACCTCCTAGAAGCACTTGAATTATTAAAGAACATACAAAAGTCAAAGTGTGGGGTAGTAGGGGAGTGGAAAAAGGGGAATCAGGAAAGAAATACTTGAATGGTGCAATGGCTGTTAAAAAAAGAGAGAGATGAAGAAAACAAAACAAAACAAAACGAAAAAAAAAGAAAAGAAAAGAAAAGAGAAAAAGGCCAGTGCACCTAAAGAAAAGTGGGGGGCAAATATGCAACAAAATGTGGAAGAACGATTGGGCTGAACATGGAA
>NW_017694176.1:0-4186 GCF_001879085.1 Nicotiana attenuata | reverse complement strand
TATACAACGGGATGAATATATACATAAGGATTTAAAAGTAGCCAAGGTTAAAAGTTATATACAGGCCAACTATTTAAAAACCAAAAACAATCCAAAACATAGACTAGAAATGAAATAAATATATACAGTCATCCAATGTCTCAGAATCAAAATGGTAGGGCGCACCCCCACGAATAAAAGCTGGCATTGTCCCCAATGCCAACTACCTAGATAAGCTCAAAACATAGTAAAAGGATATAGAGAGGCTCCTCAAGCCTGGTCCACATGCATGGGGTCTCCTGTCGTCCCCTGATCCTCTGTAGTAGCCGGGACCTCAGACTGGTCTCCGACCTGCTGCTCTGAAACTGGTGTGGGATCCTGCTGCTGGACCGGTGGCTCCTCTGGCACCTCACCGGAGGGAGTGCCCTGAATCTCAGCCAACTCAACCACTACTCCCTCAGTGTTGGGCAACTTCCTCTTCTTCCTCATAGGCATGGGTGCCTGCTCCTGCTGTGGCTCAGGTACTGGGACTGCTGCTGGAGGGGCTGGGTCCCCGAATAACAAATCTAACGGCATCTGATCTGCCATTAGCTTGTCCACATCTGCTCGTAGTACCTTTACTGACTCCTTTGATGCCCTGGACTTCCTCATTTTCTTGTGCTCACGAGCTAATTTCTGCAAGGCTGTGTTGTGTGCCCCAACCGCCTTAGTCAAGGTAGTCTGAGTCTCAAGTATCTTCTTCTGATTGGCCAGGAGCATCTGCAGTGTTTCCTCAATAGAGGGAGGAACCTGGACAGTGGCCGGGGCAGACTTGGCCTCAATTGTAGTGGCTAATGTGGACAACTTGGATGTCGCTATGGACATCCAGTTGTTCAAACTGGCTAATGTCATGGCTAGCTGCTGGGCTGTCAATGGGTTGGTCCGGGAAACAGGAACTGTAGGGCCCGCTAAAGAACTAGGGCCTGCAGAAGAGGAGGGTCTATCAACTGGGGCAGACACAGCTGGAACGGAGGGAAGCTCTGTAGAAGGCTCAACCTCAACCGGCTCTTCAGACTGGCCGGTCGGGGCAGAGGTGGATGAATTGCTTTTTTTGTCCCCCTTTGGGTTGTCTGGACCCTGAATACTGAACCAGGAGAAAGAGGCTATTGGGCGCACTGACACATCATAATGCATTTTCTTCACCTGCAAGTCCCTAAAATACAGGGTCAGAGTGTTTGGGAAAGGGTAGTTCCATGTACTGTCAACCCCCATAGCAGTAATCGCCCTGTACATAATATTTCCCACATTGATAGGGAATCCAGCCATGATGGAAGCAATGAGCACAGCCCGGGGGAGAAGGACGGTCTGGTCATGTGAAGTGGGATCCAACCTATTGCAAACAAAGGTGAGCCACCCTCGCACCTCAAAGTTCATGTTTTTCCGTAAGATTTTTACCCCTGCCTGTACCCAATCTGGAACAACACCCGGATGTGCCAATAACTCGGCCAACCATGGGCGAACCTCCTCCTTCATTGCCACTTCTTGCATCACCTCATTGAGTCTCCTTTGATGTTCAAGAGATGGCCGTGCATCCTCCTCCAAAATGATCTTATGCATGCAAAATGCGGGGCTTATTCCCCTGATGTCCGCCAAAGTCCATCCTATTGCCCTTTTTCGCTTTTGGAGCACCTCCATAGTGGCCTCAACCTGCAAGTTAGTAAGGAAAGAAGAAAGAATAACTGGAAGAGTAGAATTAGAGCCCAAGAATTCATACCTGAGGTGTGGAGGAAGTGGTTTCAACTCCAACACTGGTGGCTCCTCAATTGATGGCTTGGTCGGCGGAGTTTTGCGATTTTCAAGATCTAAGGATAGTTTCCTAGGCTCATATGAATATGAACCCATTCCATGCAATGCATTCACGCACTCCACTCTACCGGCATCATCATTGGCATCCATGTTAAGAAGCACGACTTCAACAGGGTCTTCAACATTGATCAAGGCACTTGTGTCATCCACTATCACCGCCGTGACAATGTCCACAAATGAACACACCTCCGTACTATTGGGTTGCCTCATTGATTTGCACACATGAAATACCACCTTCTCATCTCCCACACGGAATGTTAACTCCCCTACTTCCACATCAACTAATGCCTTCCCCGTAGCTAGGAAAGGTCTTCCAAGAATGATAGGCACTTCGAAATCCACTTCGCAATCCAATATGACAAAGTCGGCTGACAATATAAATTTGTCCACCCGGACAAGCACATCATCGATTATACCTAGAGCCCAATTCCCAAAGTCTTGAAGACTGAGTACGACATCAGATTAATGCTAGCCCCCAAGTCACATAGGGCCTTAGCAAAGTCCGCACTTCCGATAGTGCAAGGAATAGTGAAAGCACCAGGGTCCTCAAGTTTCGGGGCCATAGAATGCACAATCGCACTAACTTGGTGCGTCATCTTTATTGTTTCACACTCCATAGAATGCTTCTTGGTGACTAAATCCTTCATAAATTTTGCATACCCAGGCATTTGTTCAAGTGCCTCCACTAAAGGGACATTGATTGTGAGGCTTTTCATCATGTCTATGAATTTCTTGAACTGATTGTCGCTCTTTTGCTTTGCTAACTGCTGAGGATATGGTGGAGGTGGTCTAGGCAAGGGTGCCTTTGCCTTGGGCATCGCCGGCTCGGGTATATCAATGATGTGTTCCCTAGACGGGTTCACGGTCTCTTGAGTCTCTACCCCGGCCTCTTCATCAATATCGATCCGCACATCTTTTGTCACTATTGGCTCAACCACATTGTCAACATTCAAAGGTGCTTCATCATCATGCAACTCAACTTCATCATTCACAACTTGATTCTCAACCGAGGCATGCACATCACCGCCTCTTCCACTCCTAGTTGTAACCGCCATCACATGATTGTTGCCCCCCTTCGGGTTCACTACCGTATCACTTGGTAGCGCACCTTTTGGGCGGGTATTTAAAGCTTGAGAGATTTGTCCTATTTGCACCTCTAGGTTCCGGATAGATGTGTTATGCGAAGCCAATAGTGCATAGGAATCTTGGTTCTTTTTCATCATCTGCTCGAACATCATTTCTATCCGTCCCATATCACTTCCAGAAGAACTAGGCCCTTGTGACTGAAAGGGGGGTGGATTGTTTGGTTGTTGGAACATGGGGGGCCTTTGAAAGCCTTGCCCCCTACCACCATTATTCCACCCTCCTTGATTGCTATTGTTGTTGTTCCAATTGTTGTTGTTACCATTCCAATTGCCTTGGTTATTGCCTTGATTACCCCAATTGTTGTTTTGATTGCCATTGTTCCAATTGTTGCCACCCTGTTGTTGATTATTGTTATTCCAATTGCCGCCTCCTTGTTGATTGCCCCAATTGCCTTGGGGGCGCCATTGTTGATTTCCTTGATTTCCTCTATTTCCTTGGTAGTTATTGACATATTGGCACTCCTCACTTTGATCATCAAAACACTCATTCGAATATCCACCACCATCGTTGTTGTTGTCAAATTGGTCACCGCTACCTTGAGGTTGTTGTTGCCCTCTTTGCCTCCTTTTTAGCATAGAAACATTCTCTATTGCATTGACTTGGCGCGGGTTTTGTACTTGTTGCAATTGCGCCTTCGCCAACTGATTCATTGTTGTTGTAAGTTCGGCAATAGCTTGGCCGTGGTCACTCAAATCCTTGTGCAAATGGATGCCCGTGGGGTCACCTTGGGGTACATTCGCTCGGCTTTGCCATGCTGAAGAGGTGTCGGCCATTTCATCAAGTACATCACATGCTTCTTGGTAAGAAAGTTTCATAAAGTTCCCACCGGCCAATTGGTTGACAATGCATTGATTTGTGGTATTGATGCCCCTATAGAAAGTCTGTTGGATCATCGCCTCACTCATGTCGTTGTTAGGGCATTCCTTCACCATTGTTCTATATAGCTCCCAGATCTCATGCAAGGGTTCCGTTGGCATTTGCTTAAAGGCTAGAATCTCATCCCGAAGAGCCGCCATATGACTTGGAGAAAAGAACTTTGCAATAAATTTGTCCGCCAATTCATCCCATGTAGTGATAGAATGATTTGGTAACCTTTCTAACCAGTCTAACGCTTTACCCCGAAGAGAAAATGGAAAGCCTCAATCTCAACGCATCCTCTGACACGTTTGATTGTTTGCTGCCCCCAGCAAGTATCTACGAACCCCTTCAAGTGCTT
>NW_017694175.1:0-4186 GCF_001879085.1 Nicotiana attenuata | reverse complement strand
CGGAAAAGGAAAGTACAAAAACCAGACTGAAAAGCAAAAATACAGACTCGATTATCTAAGAATACATCAAAGCTTCAAATCTTGGGGCCCGCTGGGCATCACTCGGCATCGCCGCGGGCCTGCGTGCAAGACCCTTTTGCAACTGATCCAGATCGTTCATGACCTGGCGAACAAATATTATCACGGAGGCAAAGAACGTGGTACGACCCATCCGCTCACCGGCCTGACACTTCATGACAATATAGTTGGCAATGTTTCTGATTCTTTCCCTGATTTGGCCCTTTTCTTGGAGTAGCCGACTTATCTGTTGGGTGCGAGCCTCTAGCACCTGAGAATCCTGGAAGTGAAGGTCTTGTAACAATTTTATTTCCTTTTCCATCTCAGCGATTAACCCATAGCACTGTTCCCTTTCGGCCTGAAATTCTTTGTCCCGCCGAGCTGCCTTTTCTTCAAGAGTATTCATTTTTCTTTTCATGTTAGCAATGGTTCCCTCATAGTTTCTCTTCATTTGTTGTACGAACTGGGCTCTTTCCTCAGTCTTCTTTGCCCATTGTGCCCGAAGTCTTGCCATGTTTCCCTCAGATTTTCCCAATTCTTCCTGACAGTCCAGGACTTGCTTCTTTAACCCTTTTATCAATTTCTCGTCGGATATACTTCTTTCTCGATTCCTGACATCTATTTTCATTTGCTGAATTTGGGCCTTGAGAGCTTCATTCTCCTGGGCCAACTTCTTTTTATCACCTTCATCAGCTGCGGCTTGCAGGCTGTTTTCAAACCGAAGCTCCTGAACCTGTTTTTCCAATGCTCCTATTCGGGCCCTGTACTCCTTTTCCTTGGCCAACCAATCCCATTGCACCTGGGCTTCGTTAGTAAATTGTTGTACATGTGGCCTTTTGGCAGGTCTCTCAGGAATTTGAAATCTTTTACCAAACCAGACCAAGTATTTGGGATCTACCTCACCTCTGGCTCGGTCCTGTACTATAGTCTTAGGCTCAAGGTACCTGCACTCATCCATATCTTTCGGATTCTGCCTTCAGGGAATGCAGCTTTCGGGCCTAACTCGATGACTTGCCCACTCAGGTCTTCATCATTGTGCACCGTCTGGAATTTTCCAAATTGTCGCAAAACTCGGTAAGGAGCATAGGGTTGAATGCTTCGAATACCCATCAAAAGAATATAAGAGACCTCTGCTGATGAGTATACAGCTTCAGTAGCAGGAAGCCATCCATAAGCCCATTCAATTTTATCTGCGGCGGGGGATCTTAAACATGACGACCAGGCCTCAGTACCCTCAGGGAACTCAATACCTATCACCCGGGTCTCGAATTCTGCAATACAACTCAAACCGGTTAAACCGTAGTTCATATAGCCTGTGCGGTGACAGAGGTGTTCCTGTATCCACAATTGCAAGAGCAAATTGCAACCTTGAAAGAATTTCTCCCCTTCCCGATATTTGGTCAGAGCTCGGTATATTTCTGCTACAATCTGGGGAACCACTGTGCTAGTAGGTTTTTTCATGGCAACATCTAGCATCCCTACTAGGCCAAGGTCTATGTGACCATCTTTTCTAGGACAAATTACCACTCCCAAAAAGGCTACCATGAAGGCTAATCCCCGTCGGGCTTCCCATTTGTCTTTATTTCCAGCATGTGTTAATCCTGTGTTGGGTTCCTCGAAACCTTTGGGGTTACCATACCGGTGATATAAGAAATGCAATGTACAACACCCTTCCGCCAGGTGCGGGTCTTGAATATCTCGGCTAATGTTCAAGAAATCCAAGAACCTATGAAGGGTTACCGGTCGTGGGGCCAATGGGTATCTACCTCGGAGGTTCCCGTTGAGACCTGCGTATCCGGCGATCTCTTCTAATGTAGGTGTGAGTTCAAAATCTGAAAACCGGAATACATTACGGGTCGGGTCCCAAAATGGTATTAGTGCCTCAATGATATCCTTCCTTGGTTTGATGTTTAATAAATCTACGAGACCGCCCAAACTTTTGACCACAGTATCTCTGCTTCCTTTTCCCAAGTCATGCCACCACATATGGAGTTTCAAAGGGATCTCGCTCAGGACTGAGAAGGTTTCGATGTTGCTTGAATTCATCCTGCACATTTATTTAGGGGACTTTAATGATTTATTTTGAAAAAAAAATTTTGACATCTTTTGGCTATTTTTGCAGAAAGGGAGGTTGGACCCGATGAGGGTTGCCTACGTATCTCACATTCGGTGAGAATCAAACCAGCGTAGTTCGGGCAGATTTGCCAAAATCAAAAAAATGTATTTTTTAACAACAATTTTCTTCCTATTTTTTCAAATATTTTTCTCTTCTCTCTCTCTTTTTTTTGTGTTTTTTTTTCATTTTTCAAAAATCCGGCAGCATTTCGGCACTATTTGGGCATTGGGGTTTTTCAAAACATATGGTCACCCTCACTTAGTCCTAACACTGCTTATTTTCTCAATTCACTCATTTAGACAAGCCGGTCAACATGCAAAGCCGAGCAAATAAATGCGCAAGTAGCACGTAAGATGCATCAGGATGGTCAATTCGTTTTAGGTCACCTGTCCTAGACGGACCCAACCCCTGTGTTGAGTCCCCTAAGTCAAATGCACATGATGCAAACAAGCGTCCTACTAGGGATCTGGCATGAGTTTTTGTTCTTCTAGGTTTAAATCCTAGGTTTATTGGTCTAGACCTGGCTTACCCGAGCGGACAACTCGAGCCGAGGGGGAGGCAGCGTACCAGGGATAAGAAGCTCCACCGGCTTTGCAACTTATCCAAACCTCGTTCTAAATGGGAAAAGACTCTAAACAGAAGAGAAGCTACACGAAGTGCACCCTTCTCCATGATGTAGAAGACTCAGAAAGAGGAAGGGATTCGCGACAGTTTATATATACAATTCAACAAATATCAAAGCGGTAAAACATTTAGCACATATAGCATGGAACATGTAGAAAAATCAGATAAAGCCAAACATAACAATTGTACTAAGCTCGAATTCTTGAACCCTGAATCGAAATTCTGGGTTCGTGTCCCCAGCAGAGTCGCCAGAGCTGTCACACCTCCTTTTTTACACACCACCCCGAAGGATAGTATATAAGGGAGTTTTTCCATTTAAAGTGAAGTTATTCGAAATGGGATTATTTAATTAATTTTAGAGTCGCCACTTGGGAAAGGATTGGCTTTTGGTGTCCCAAGTCACCGATTTAATTTAAATCCCAAATCGAGGAAAATTTCGACTTCCCAATTGGAGTCTGCGAACCAGAAATTCTGAATAAGGAATTCTGTTGACCCGAGGGAAGGTGTTAGGCACCCCCGGATCCCGTGGTTCTACCACGGTCGCTTAAATTATTATAAATGGCTAAAAATCTAATTTTTGCATGTTCCAACCAATAGTGCCATTTTAAACTATATACCGCTTTTAATTAATTTTAAAGAAGATTGAACGTCGTCTAAAACATGTCTTTGGATCGCGTCACATGAAATGCACCCGCAATCCGAAACACATTTTATTCAACGTTTTAGGATTTGGATTTGGGTCACATGAAATGCACACCCGAGTTTAGGAAGGTAGAATTATTGAAATAACGCGCCTAAAGCAACTAACGCATTGTTAACTGTGCGAGGGCCATGAAAATTCGCTAAATGGCACGCCTCGATTTCTAAGGATAAAAATTAATTAAGTGAGGGCCATGAGTTTTGAGATTTTATTTGGCATGGCACACCTCAAATTATTCCAAAAGGCTTTACTCAACTAGAATATACTACGGGTATCCAAAATTATTTCCTAAACTACTTTATTGAAATAGTTTTATCTACAATAATCCCAAATCAATTATAGATCATAACTTAATCAACCCCTAAAAAATTCAGATTAACAGCCGGCCTATTCACGTCATTGGCCAACAAATCACTAATACTAGTAACTGCAGCAAATTTCATGAACATCCATTTATCCATGATGCAAACATGAAGCTAATAAACCAAAATATCACACTATATATTATTCAAATCATGTCAACCATGAAGGTTTCACATATGACCGTGGCTGAATACTTGACAATAGAAATAAACACAAAAAGAAAAGAAAGAATCGTTCACTGACAATGGATAAGCCGCAAGAAACCATAGTATCATATTCCTAATCACGCTCATAACCCATTTAAATTAGCCTTATCCTAACCCATG
>NW_017694174.1:0-4186 GCF_001879085.1 Nicotiana attenuata | reverse complement strand
GATTTTCTTCTTGAAATTGGTCAAGGAATTCCTATCTGGGGCTATATCGACATTGTATTGAAATTTCCTGAAAAAATCTTGGGCCAGGTCATCCCATATAAGCGAATGGGAGATGTCTTGGTCCATGTACCATTCTGACGCAATTACAGTCAAGCTCTCCCCGAAATCGGCCATCAAAAGTTCTTCCTTTCCACCCTCCCCTCTCAGCTGATTACAATATCTTTTCAGATGAGCGATCGGGTCTCCATGCCCATCGTATTTCTCGAATTTTGGCATTTTAAAGCCAACGTGCAAATGAACATGAGGAAACATGCACAGATCGAAGTACGAAACACTCTTTTGGCCACTCAGGCCTTGCATGTTCTTAAGACTTTGTTCGAGAATTTTCATTTTCCGAGCCATTTCTTCTTGCTCGGGGTTTCTTGCCGTTCTTTCCTAATCTACTAGAGACTCGTATCGTGGGTGCTGAGGGTAGGAGTTTGGGGTGACATGAGCTGATATAGTAGGGTACCCAAACGGGATGAATAGGTTGGTTACGGGAATAGGGACGTTGGAGGTTCCGTTTGTCTTGGGAAGCAGTTTCGGAAATTCGGGGATTGTAGCGGGCGGTTCTTTGCCATTAGACCAAGCGTCCCACATTTCGGCAGCGCAACATTTTGTTTTCTTCAGCAGCTGCTGATTCTGACTGTGGGATAACCGATACCGGGCTATGCTCTGAAGGATTAATAATTGGTAGATGACTTTCGGAAGCCATAGGAATAACGCGTTTGGATCTTGTAAAGTAAGGATGGGAAGCCAGATTACCAAAAATTCAACCACCTGAAATAGGACCTATCTAATTGCCACACAACAAGCTAGTTAGTTGGAGAAATTTAACAGATAGGGAATCGCATATTGGGGATGGAATGCACCTGAACAGTTAAATGTTTATAAATGTTTTGCAACAGCTATGTGTTTCATCCCGGCTTTGCTATCTCTTTTTGCGAATTTCAAATCCTGATTCTTTTTCTTTCTCTTTTGCTATTTTTCGCTCTTTTATTTTCACTCTTTTCTCTCTTTGTCACTCAAATTTCTCTTTTTCCTCTTTTTTTCATTTCTGGTTTATTCTTTCACTCAAATTGTCTATGGCTATGATCGAATCCAATGGGGATTGCCTACATATCATGACGCCGCATGAATCGGATCATTACGTAGTTCAGAAAATAAATGCGAAATAAAAGAAAAGAAAATTTTGGGTTTTCAATATTTTCATTAAATAAAATCTTTTTGGGTTTTTCTATTACAAAGACTCGGAAATACTGATGATAAAAAGGGAACATACAGACTCAAAAATAGAAAAACAAACAGACTTAACAGACTCGAAAAGGTGAAATACAGACTCAAAGCCAAAAGAAAATCAGGAATACATAAGAATCTCCAATGCTACTCCGAGGGCCCGCGGGACATCACTCGGTCCTGACGCGGGCCTGCGTGTAATCTCTTCTTGAAGGTACTCTAAATCAGCCATCACCTGACAGACAAAAGTCATCACAGCGGCAAAGAACATAGACCTGGTCATATCTTCGCATTCATGGCACTTCATTGCGACATAATCAGCAATTTCTTTAATCCTCATTCTAATGACACCTTTTCCTTGGAGTAGACATCCAATTTGCTGAGACCGGGCCTCCAACACCTTCGTGGTCGTATGGTTTTGGTCTTGCAGTTGTTGTATGTCTTCTTTCAATCGAAAAATCAATGTATAGCAATGCTCTCTCTCCGTTTTTAAATCCTTTACTTGCCGGACCATTTCATTCTCGAGATTAGTTAGTTTTTTCCTTAAGATTGTGAACCTTTCATCATAACTTTGCTTTAACTGCTGAGAAAACCTTGTCCGTTCTTCTGCATTCTTTACCAACTTTGCCCGGGCTTTTGCCAATTCATCCTCGGCCTTGGCCAGATCAAACCCATAATCATGCACTTTTCGCCTCAAATTGCTTATGAGTTTTTCATTTTCTTCGCTTCTTGCTGGGTTTTCAGTGGCTATTTTCATCTTATGAATCTGAGCTCGGAGGACTTCATTTTCTCGGGCCAGCCTTTTCTTTTCTCCTTCATCTATAGAGGCTTGCAAACCACTATCAAATTTGATGTTTCTGATTTGATCTTTTAGTTTGCTTATGGTAGTCCGGTAGTCATTCTCTTTGGCTAACCAAGCCCAGTGTTCGCGACTCTCTTCCCATACCAAACAAGATAACCAAGAAAAACCTCGCCCCTGGATAAATCACGTACTCGGGTGTTTGCCCCCAAATACTAGCATTCGTTCCAAACATGGTGAACCACTTCTTCAGGAAATAGAGCCTTTGAGCGGATTTTAACCATATGAATACTAAGATCTTCATCTCTAGGAACTGTTTGGCATCTTCCAAGTTGTCTCAAAACCCGGTATATGGAATAGGGTTGGATGCTTCGGAGACCTATTAGGAGGAAGTAGGGACCGGTGGCGGGCATGTAAACAATCTCATCAACGAGAAGCCAACCCAATGTCCACTCTATCTGATCCACGTTAATAGAACGAAGGCGGGATATCCAATCTTTGACCCCTTCTGGCATTTCGAATCCTGTCACTCTTGTATCAAAATCTTCGATGCAGTGTTTTCCCGTAGACCCGTAGTTCATGTATCGGGAACGGTGACAAAGGTTTTCGATCATCCACATTTGCAATAACATAGTACAACCCTAAAAAACCTTACTCTGTCTTTACAAGATATGAGAGCTCGGAATATATCTGATACGATCATGGGTGCGAGGGTACTCCTGGCCTGGGTAGTCAAAACATGGACAACACCAGCTACGCGCAAATCAATGTTCTCGTCCTCCCTTGGAAACACTAAGAGGCCTAAAAATGCCACCATGAAGGCAAAGCACCTATGCGTTTCCCACTTTGATCGGTTTCCTTTACTGCAGAGTCCACTTTCTGGGTCCACGAATCCCCTTAAATGCCCATACCACTGGTATAGAAAGTGAAAAGTGGGAGCTCCACCTGCTAGACTTTCAATCTTGATCTGCCTGTTTATTTTCAGTAAGTCTAGAAACTTTTGGGGAGTAATGGTCCTTGGAGAAATCAGGTACTTGTGTCTTAATCCCTGTGTACTCCCGTCATAACCTGCCATTTCTTCCAAGGTAGGTGTAAGCTCAAAATCTGAGAAGTGCAAAACATTGTGAGCGGGGTCCTAGAATGACACTAATGCCTCTATCAGATCACTTCTAGGTTTAATCTTCAATAGTCTAGTGAGTGCCCCAGGTATCGATTGACCTTGTCTTGCCCTTGTTTTCCAAAATCCTCCCACCACTTGTGGAGTGCCAGCGGAATCTGATCCATGACCTTTACCAGTAAACTCTGAACAGTGCTCATTCTGCACATTTTTAAACTAGGGTGACTGGGTTAAAACATGTGAGTTTTGTTTGAAAACTGATACTTTTCTTGCAAAATTCAATTTTAAAAAAATCATGGCTACTTTTGCAAACACGACCCTTCAGCACTTCAGAAGGGAAGATTTTAGGGCTGTGTTTGCTAAGTGGCCAAAAATTGGAAAAAGGATCATAGGTGGCTACTCTTGCAAAAATGGCCTTCCTGCGTCCCGTAGGAACATTTCTGGCTATTTATACAGAATCGGCATCACCTAAATTTATTTATGACAAAAATGATGACATTTTCATATTTTTGGTTTGTAAAAGCGGGGCGGGACCCGATGAAGGTTGCCTACTATTCCACATCCGGTGAGAATCAAACCCGTGTAGTTCGGTAAGTTTTGACGCAACAGGAAAATATAATTTATTTTGAAATGACCTTTTACTTTTTTTTAAAAAAAAATTCGGCAGAGTTTCAGAATAATTTGAATACCGGGGTTTTAGAAACGGGTGATTTTCTCTCTCCTACCTCAATCTTGGTTTTTCTTGGTTTTTCTTCGCTATTCAAGAAGCCGATCAACATGCAAGCCGAAGCAAATAAATGTACAAGTAGCACGTAAAAGGCATCAGGATGGTCTTTCTTTATGTCGGGTACACCTGTCCTAGACGGACCCAACCCCTGTGTTGAGTCCCAAAAGTTGAATGCACGTGATACAAACAAACGTTCCTACTAGGGATCCGGCATGGGGCTATGTTATTCTAGATTTAAAACCTAGGTGTATTGTTCTAGACATGGCTT
>NW_017694173.1:0-4188 GCF_001879085.1 Nicotiana attenuata | reverse complement strand
ATGAACATCCGTAGTTTGCTTTAGTTGAGTACAATCCTTTGAAATTAGAATCGAAGCGTGCCATTTAGCGAATTTCCATGGCCCCTGCAAAGTTAATAATACGCTAGTTGCTTTAGGCGCGTATTTAATAATATTACTTTCTTAAATTTGGGTGTACATTTATGTGACCCAAATCCAAATCTCAATGGAGTCGGAATGTGTGACAACCACGGGTGCACTGGTGCGACGTGGTTCGAAATGCATTTTCACGACGTTGCAATTCTTATTAAAAGACATAAAATAAAAGCGGTTAAAATAAAAGGCACATAGGTTAGAATATGTTTTAAAATCAGATAAAAGCAAATACAACAGTTGAGCGACCGTGCTAGAACCACGGAATCCGGGAATGCCTAATACCTTCTCCCGGGTTAACAGAATTCCTTACTCGGAGTTCTGGTTCGCGGACTGTTAACAGAGTCATAATTTCCTCGGATCGGGATTCAAACGGTGACTTGGGACACCATTAATCTCCCAAGTGGCGACTCTGAATATTAATAATAAATCCCGTTCCGACTGTCCTTTAATTGGAAAAACTCCTTTGCACCCTCACCGGTGTAGCGAAAAGGGAGGTGTGACAGCTCTGGCGACTCTGCTGGGGATGCAAACCCAGAACTTCGGTTCAGGGTTCAGAATTCGAGCTTAGATATATTGTTGTATTTGGCTTTATCTGATTTTCCTACATGTTTCATGCTAAATGTGCAAAATGTTGCTTTTTACCGCTTTGATATTATCTGAACTGTATATAAACTGTGCCGAAACCCTTCTCTTCTCACCTCCGGGGATGTGCTTACTGGTTGAGACTCCCTATTCTGTTAGTGTCAATACCCTGAAATAAGAAAGAGGCCGGACAAGTTACTAAGCCGGATGGCCTTTTGGTTCCCGGTACGTAGCCCCCTCCTCGACTCGAGTTGTCCGCTCGGGTACACAGTCTAGAACACATACCCAGGTTTTGAACCTAGAAGAACTTGACTTCATGCCGGATCCCTTGTAGGAACGCTTATCTGCATCACGTGCATTTTGACTTAGGGGACTCAACACAGGGGTTGGGTCCGTCTAGGACAGGTGTACCCGGAATAATGGACCATCCTGATGCATCCTACTTGTGCATTTATCTGTTTTGGACCCGCATGCTGACCGGCTTTGAATATTTGGGAAAAAGTGGAACAACCAAAAAAGAAAATAGCAGTGTAGAGAGTTAATTTCCTATATTAGAAAAACCAATTAGTGCCGAAATGCTGCCGAATTTTTGAGAAAATGAAAAAAAGAAAAGTTCTTTTTAGTTTGCCAATGGAAAAGAAAAACAAAAAAGAGTTTTATTTTCCAATTAGTTTATTTGCCACTGAAAAGAAAATACAAAAAAGAATCTTGCTTTCAGAAATAGTGAATTTGCCAATAAAAAACAAAAAAAAAGGGTCTTGTTTTCAAAAATAGTTAGATTTATCTGCCCGAACTACGCTGGTTTGATTCTCACCGGATGTGAGATATGTAGGCAACCCTCATCGGGTCCAACCTCCCCTTTTTTTCAAAAATAGCCAAAAAAAAATGCCAAAAGTTTTAATTTCATCATGAATAAGTCGGGTGCCGCCATTCTTGTTTAAAATAAGCCGAATGTCCCCAAAAGGGCGCCGGGAGGCTGTTTTGCAAGAACAGCCACCCCGAGTCATTTTTAACGGTTAGCAGGCACAACCTTAAAATCTTCTTTATGAAGTGCTGAAGGGTCGTATCCGCAATACCGGCTGTTTGTTTAAATTGGCAATCTGAACAGAGATTGTGCCATTTTTCTCTTTTAGGTCAAAACAAGTGATTAAAATCACCTTAATAAATGTGCAGGATGAGCACGACTCAAAATGAATTATTTTCAATCATGCATAAAATCCCTTTGGAGATACGTCTGTGGTGGAATGATTTAGGCGGAGAAGGGCAAGCTGCAGTCAAGAAACATTTGAAAGGGCTTACCGGTTTGCTCGATATTGTGCCTCGGGGAGATATTATTAGAGCACTGGTTACATGTTGGGACCCAGCACATAATGTGTTCCATTTTTCGGACTTTGAGCTTACCCCAACATTAGAGGAAATAGCTGGCTACATTGGAAAGGATGAGGTTCCATTGAGGCACAAATACTTGGTTGCCCCCAGAGTTGTAGCCGTGCACAGATTTCTAGACTCTTTGAAGATAGTCAGAACCGTCCATAACACAGATCTGGCAAATGGCTTTTGTACTCTAAGCTTCATATATCATCGATATGGCCATATCGGGGGGTTCAACAACCCAGAAAGTAAGATATGTAGCAAAGGAAACCGCCAGAAGTGGGAGGAGCATCGACGTTTCGCCTTCATGGTAGCTTTCCTGGGGCTTTTAGTATTTCCAAGGAAGGATGGGAACATTGACATAAAAATAGCTGGGGTCGTCATCACATTAATTACTCAAGCCAAAAGTACACTTGCACCTATGATATTGGCCGACATCTTCCGTGCTCTTACAGCTTGCAAGGCCTGGGAAGCTTTCTTCGAGGGGTGCAGTCTATTGTTACAAATGTGGTTGATCGAGCATTTGTGTCATCGCCCTCAGTTTTTGAGCTACGGGTCTCCAGAAAAAACATACATAGAAGAGTTTTACACGAGGATTAAAGGGGCCGAATTGCCAGAAGGAGTCACGGGTTGGACAACATATTTTCGGTCCCTCACTGCTAGCCAAATAGAGTGGACACTGGGATGGTTACCCGTTGATGAAATCGTATACATGCCGGCAGCCCAACCACATTTCCTTCTGATGGGGCTTAGAAGCATTCAGCCTTACGCCCCGTATCGAGTGTTGAGGCAGCTGGGGAGATGCCAAATAGTACCCAAGGATGATGATCTTAGTTTGCAAGTGGTTGAGATTGGCCCTGATGGCCAGTTTCCTGAAGCAATGGTCCGCCAAGTCTGGAGCGAATGTCAATATTTGACGGCAAACACTTGTGTTCGAGATCGAGCCAAAGGAGAAGTGTCGCCCGATTATCTGGCTTGGTATAGAAGGGACGTTGCATTCGGAAGACCGGCCAAACGACCTCACATCCAGGAATTTGTTGAATCATCACAAGAACAGTGGGCTTGGTTAACTAAAGAAAATGAGTATAGGGCCCGCATAGGAGCGTTGGAAAAATAGGTCCAAGACCTCCGATTTGAAAATAGCTTGCAAGTCGCGGCAGATGAAGGTGAGAAAAAACAATTGGCCAAAGAGAATGAAGCCTTACGCGCCCAAATCCAAAAAATGAAGTTAGAGGCCGATAGTCCTGGCAGGAGTGCCAAAGATGCAAAGCTTATTGCAAATCTAAGGCAAAAGGTGGACGACTACAGTTTTGACCGCAACAAAGCAGAAAAGGAATTAGCAGGGGTCCGGAAGCAATTGGCTAAAAATGCAGAAGAACGGGCCCGCATGATTAAACAGTTAAAGGAAGAATATGACAATGAGGTCACAGGATTACAGAAAAAGGTCATTGCCACAGAAAACAGAATGATCAAACAGGCAAAAGAATTCAAAGTCGAAAGAGAACATTGTTACATGGCATTGGCACAGTTAGAAATGGACTTGCAACAACTCCGGGAACAAAGCCAGGCGACTGAGCGGACTTTGGAGGCTAGGACCCAACAGATAGGGCGGTTGCTTCAAGAGAAAGGAAGAATCCGAGAGAGAATCGTAACCGTTGCTCACTCCATTACTAGGAAACGTCAGATGTGCGAGAACATGACCCGTACCACCTTCTTTGCATCAGTAATGATATTTGTGAAGCAGATAATGAACGACCTGGACAGACTTCAAAGGGAACTTGCATATAGGCCCGCGGCGAGACCGAATGATGTCCCGCGGGCACCAGGAGCTTTAATGTATTCGTAATTGTCTTTGAGTCTGCACTCCTTCTTCTACTAAAAAGAAAGTTTGTCTTCCGAGTCTGTTTTCTTTTTGGAGTTAGGTCATTTTGGTTTGTATTTCTTTTTACCAGAGTCAGTTGATTGAGTCTGTATTTTGTTTGAATTAGAATAGTGATGATGGAGTTTGTAGTTCTTAGAGTCTGTTAGTTGTTTTGAGTCTTTGTAATAGACAAGTTTGCTATCAATAAAATTGAAATTGCAAAAATATCATTCTCCTACTTTGCATTTATTTTGCAAGAA
>NW_017694172.1:0-4188 GCF_001879085.1 Nicotiana attenuata | reverse complement strand
TCGTAATTCCGAGGTCTAGACGACCGAGAAATGTAATTTTCTGTAGAATTTGTTTTCTAGTAAATTTTAAGGAAAATGGAAATGAAAATTGATTAAAAGACTGTGGTATCGGGCTCGTATTTTGGTTCCAACGCCCGGTACAAGTCTTAAATATGTGTTAAGCGCTTTCTGTAAAGTTTGGTCGAAATCGGACGTCGTTTGACGTGTTTCGGACCTAAATATCTAAAGTTTGAAGTTTGAAAGGAAAATGATGATTTTGAGGCTTGATCCAGTGATTTTGAGGTTATTTTGTCGATTTGATCGCTCGAGTAAGTTCGTAGGATGTTATTGAGTTAGTGTGTGTGATTGGTTAGGAGCCCCGAGGGCTCGGAAGTGAATTGGAGGTGGTTCGGGGTGTTTTTGCACTTAGAATGGTAGCAGATTTTTCTGCAATTTTTGTTCAGTGATTTCCTCTTACGCGATCGCAATCTTCAGCTCGCGGTCGCGTTCCTTTGGCTCTTTGCTCTTTCGCGATCGCGTACTTGATCACGCGATCGCACTGCCTCAGCACTTCCTTCAATGCGTTCGCACCAGTAGGGTCACGATCGCATAGACCAAGTTTTGGACCCCCAGTAGTTCTTCTACGCAATCGCATAACCCTCCACGCGATCGCGATGACCAGTCAGTGGTACCCTTCGCGATCGCATCCCTATTTCCGCGATCGCGTAGGGCAATTTTGCCCAGCGAATTTTTAAGTCAAACATATCACTTCACGAACTCTTTCTTCTCCACAGCCCCTAGGCGACTTGTAGAGCGATTCTTCACCAAATATCCTTGGGTAAGTATTATCTAACTTGTTTTCTTCAATTTCCTTCATCATTTAGCAAAATCCTAGCACTAAGTCATGAAATCAAAGTAGAAATTATGGATTTTGGGTAGAGTTAGGGTTTTGAGAATTTTGGGTGATTCAACCTCAATTTGGGGTCGAACCTTAAAACAAATTATATCTTTGGACTCGTGGGGTTATGGGTGATTGAGTTTTGGTCCGAGCCTCGAGTTTGGACCATGTGGGCCCGGTGTCTAATTTCGGGATTTTTGGAATAAAGCTAGGAAATTCATATCTAGGCTACGGGATGTTACCATTGAGTCTTTATTGATATTATTAAATTGATTATGCCTAGATATCACGGAATTGGAGGTTGAATCACGAGGTAAAGCAATAGTTAAGGATTAAGCGGATCTCAAGACTTTGAGGTAACTGTTTGGTTTAACCCTAGCTTGAGGGAATAGGAGTTGAGTCTTGTTGCTAATTGCTATGTGATCGAGTACGATGTATAGGCATGGTGACGAGTATCTATACATTGGTGTCTAGCATGACCGTGAGTCCTTATAATGTGATTATCATGATTTGGTTGTGAACTCCGTGTTTATTGGAGGATTTCTATATGTTGTGAATAACATGTGAACGATAATAATATCATTTGATTCCTGGAGCATTGGCTCGAATTGTGATACGAATATTGAAAGTATACGAAATGACTTGATTCTTTGGAGCGTTGGCTCAAAATAGTAAAGTGAATTATAAGATAAGGAAAGTAAGAAAGAGAAAGCGTTGTTGATTATTCCCTTGTCGGGACGTTTGGTTGAACTTGTTGGATTCTTCCCCTTGCCGGGATGGTTGTCAAATATTTGCTTATTTTGTGCCCCTTGATTGTGACTGTTGCTTGGGGAGTCGGATTGTACCATGATATTGAGGATCGGTTTGCACGCCGCAACAATGATATTGAGGATCGAGTTGCACGCCGCAACAATAATATATGAGGATCGGGTTGCGCGCCGCGACAATGATGTATGATTAGTGATATGGAGCGGGTTGCACGCCGCGACAATGATATTGTGGAGCGGGTTGCACGCCGCAACAATGGTAATTATGGAGCGGGTTGCACGCCGCAACAATTATTGAGGCTATGTATTTACATTTGAGTATTGATCCCTTGTTCACTGTGAACCTAAGTTGCTTTAGTTGTTACTCTGGATTATTGTTATTATTGTAACTCCCCATAGCATGTTTCCCCTCCCATGTTGGTAATTGCTTTGTATTCGATTCCCGCTGTATATTTATAACTGCACAGGTTTATGTGATGTCCAGTCTAGCCTCGTTACTACTTCGCCGGGGTTAGGCTAGACACTTACCAGCACATGGGGTCGGTTGTGCCGATGCTACACTTCTGTGCATTTTTTCACAGGTCCAGGTTTTGAGGAACAGCAGCAGCAGTAGTTCGAAAGCAGGCGATTCATATTCACGAGACTGAGGTAGCCTTGCAGGCGTCCGCAGGCCCGGCGTCTCTTCTCATTGTTTTCTTTTAGATTGTTGCCTCCTTGTTTCGAGACAGACAGCTGTTATATTCTTTCAGACCTTTGTATTTAGTTTATTCTTAGTGTTTCGTGAGTAATGTGATTCCAAATCTTGGGTAGAGGTTGTTTTTGACTATTCCGCGTTTTATATTCATCATTTTAAGACAGACTTCCGCTATTGTTCTTGTTAGACTTTATGTTCTATATTGATGTTATAAACTGTTAAAGATAATTGCTAGTGATGGAAAGGTAATTAAGTTGGCTTGCCTAGCTACCACGAGTAGGCGCCATCACTACTCTGATGGTGGGAAATCCGGGTCGTGGCAAGTTGGTATTAGAGCACAGGGTTACATAGGTCTCACAACTCACGAACAAACTTAGTAGAGTCTGAGGGGTAGGTACGTAGACGTCTGTACTTGTTCCCCAGAGTCTATTGAGTTAGGAAAAATAATCTCTCATCTGTTCTTTCTTGTCGTGTGATTTGGTTTCTTAAATACTGATTGAATTTCCACTCTGTTCTTTCGCAGATGGCGAGAACACGCGCTTCGTCATCCTCCGATCAGCAGTCCGAGCCCCAGGCAGCTCCCGCTAGGGGCAGAGGACGTGGCCGTGCTAGGGGCCGAGGTAGGGGCAGGGCCCAGCCACCAGCAGCAACACCAGTGGCGGACCCTCAGGTTGGCCTTGACGAGGAGGTTTCGGCCCCAGCTCAGACAGTTCCGGTGGGCCCAGCTCAGGTCCCAGAGGGGTTTATTGCTACCCCAGTTCTTCAGGACGCCTTGGTCCGGTTGGTTAGCCTCATGGAGAATGTCACCCGAGCAGGATTGCTTCCTGCAGCACCAGCCACTTCCTAGGCTGGAGGAGGAGCCTAGACTCCTACTGCACGTACTCCGGAGCAGGTAGCTCCCCAGACTCAGATTCCACCGGCTCAGACAGCTGCGGCAGTTCCGCCGAGGGTAGTTTCACAGGCTGGTGATGGAGCGGCTATGTCCGCAGATGCTTTGTGGAGGCTGGACAGATTCACCAAGCTCTTCACTGCTACATTCAGCGGAGCTTCTTCTGAGGACCCCCAGGATTTCTTATACAGCTGCCACGAGGTTCTTCGGAACATTGGCATTGTGGAGTCCAATGGATTCGATTTTGCGGCTTTTCGTCTATCTGGATCCGCCAAGACTTGGTGGAGAGATTACTGTTTAGCCAGATCAGCAGGGTCGCCGCCTTTGACTTGGGATCAGTTTTCGGAGTTGTTTCTGGAGAAGTTTCTTCCCGTTACTCAGAGGGATGCTTATCGGAGGCAGTTTGAGCGCCTCCAGCAGGGGTCTATGACTGTCACCCAGTATGAGCCCGGTTTATCGATCTAGCTCGCCATGCCCTCGTCATACTTCCCACTGAGAGGGAGAGGGTGAGGAGATTTATTGACGGTTTGATCCAGCCCATTCGTCTTCAGATGGCCAGAGAGGCGGGTAGTGATATTACGTTTCAGGAGGCGGCCAATGTGCCCGGAGGATCGAGATGGTTCTGCCACAGGGGGGTGGTCATAGGTCAGACAAGAGACCCCATCACTCAGGTCGATTCAGTGGTGCCTCACATGGAGGCAGGGATGCTTATGATAGGGGTCAGTCTTCCAGGCCCTTTCAGTCAGCCCTCCAGGCTTCACAGGGTGTTCCAGGCGATCGTGGTTCTCGTGGGCAGTATTCTGATCAGCAGCCCATCAGTGCACAGCCTCTTCAAAGTTTTCGTGGAGGTCATTCGGGTCGTCAGGGCCAGTCTCATCGTATAGAGGGATGTTATGAGTGTGGCGAGTATGGTCACATCAGGAGAGCTTGCCCGAGATTGAGGGGTACACAGTCACAGCAG
>NW_017694171.1:0-4190 GCF_001879085.1 Nicotiana attenuata | reverse complement strand
TTCTTGGAATAGTTTCACCAAGAGAGTGAAGCTCATTAATGATGGAGGTAAACCTGGTATGCATATCTTAGATGGATTCATCGTCTTTCATCCTGAAGAGCTCGTATTCAGTTGTGAGCATGTCGATTTTAGATTGCTTAACTTGTGTTGTTCCTTCCTGAGCTGTCTTAAGGGCTTCTCAGATTTCTTTGGCTAACTAACATGCAAATATCCTGTTGTATTCATCAGGACCAATACCACATACGAGAATTTTCTTTGCACGAAAATTCTTCTCTATGAGCTTTCTATCAGCGTCATTGAATTCATTCCTTGTCTTGGGAATGGCTACGGCTGGATCTCCTAGATGCTTGGTAGGAACAAAGGGTCCATCACATATAACATCCCATAGCTCTGAATCTTCAACCATGATGAAGTCGTGCATCCTAGTTTTCCACCATCCATAATACTGTCCATTGAACCTAGGTGGTCTGTAAGTAGACTGGCCTTCTTCGAAGTTTGGGAAAGCAGCCATGGGGATCCTTTCTAGGTGTTAACCTGATAAAAAGAACATGCTCTGATACCAATTGATAGAATATAAGGGTCCACCAAACTCTATAGAGAACCAGGTTCTCTATCAGGTTCAACAGAACACGCGCACACTACAGTAAATAAATGACAAAAGGAATTTTACGGGGAAAATTCTTAGGTCAAAGGGATTAAAAACCACGACCTACCTTTGTAGGATTTCAACTTTAGTACTAAGCAACTTTTAGATTACAAACTATGCAACCTAGGAATTAATCTCTTAATCCCTCACTAACTTGTAATACTCTATTACAAGCCACTTTGTAATAACTCTATTACAAAGACATTACAACTTGACTAACTCTAGCCAAGACTCAAACACACAGGTTTATGATTTACAAAGAGTTTCCTACAGAATGCTTCCAAACAAGCTAGGTAGGATTTACAAATAAATAAGTATTACAAAGTTACAACTCAACTAAGCACATACAATAACTTGATGTGGGAACTGGTCCGCAGTTGTTTTGTTCTTTGTTCTTGAAGCATTTCAGAGTTACTTGATGGATGATCACGTGAGAGCTTGAGTGAAATCTCCAAGTGTTCAAGTAAAGTGTTTTACCTTCCTTGATTGTATTAATACATGTATGACACCACTTACAATGATGTAAGCAAGGTAGGTAAAACGTTTCCATAGAAAGTTGACTGATGCACTGTTCCTGTACTATAGCGAGTGCGCGCAATAACTTTTCCAACTGGAGAGTTGACTTCGTACAGTCACCTCGACAACTGGTAGGGACCTGTTCCCTCAGCTGTTCCTTCTGGTCTGAGGAGTTGAACCATAACCCAAGCTGGAACCTTGTGATCTTAAGATCTTGTAAATGTGTAACAGGTTCCTTATCTGGTTCTGGATAATAAGTTTTTTAGATCATCAAAACATAAAACAAAGTACTTATGACCAAGGTACTTGTAACCTATCACATTCCCTTATAGATTATTATGTGTGGATCGGGTGGCACGCCGCCACGGGTATACTATTTGGATCAGGTGGCATGCTGCCACGGGTATCATGGTTGGATAGGGTTGCACACTGCAATGGTATCATGTGTGGATCGGGTTGCACGCTGCAGGAATGTGATGTTGAGTACTCTTTCCCATATCTATTATTGTGTGTTTTGCTTCTCATTTTCTGAGAAAGGTTCTAAATATCTTTTCGGTTGTTTAAATTAGATACGTGGGTTGAGTAGTTCTTTCTGGAGTTTTTCTCCTTATATATCACATTCGAGTTTGTAGCTTGTTGGCACCTTGGGGCATTATATGAGACTTTTGGCAATATCTGAGGCGGCTTATTGCCTGAGTAGCTAGTATTGGCTGAGACGAGATTATCGGATCTAAGATCAGTGCGATCAGATTTATATGAAGCATATTAAAGAGAAAATACCGTTATTTGGTTCATAATGAGGTAATGGTTCTTGTCAAAAGGAGGAACTTAATGATTTGTTGACTCGGCAGTTGGTTATAAAATTCTACACATCTCCTCCGTCGTGGTAGCATTACAAGAGTTGGAACAGAACTTATATGTGTCATGATGTATGTTGTGAGCATCTTATTCGTGGGATTTCGGCTATTATTATCAGAGGATGTTATTATGGTCATGTGAATTATGCGGTGCATGGTGTGGATTCAGTAAAGGTATGCAATCATTTATTGGTGCATCTTGTAGTGATTGACACAATGTTCGTGTCATGACCCAAACTGAAGGGCCACGACGGGCACCCGATACCTTACTCAACCGAGTACCAACGTAACATATCTTTCTTATCGTACTATCATTGGTAAATGGTCCAAAAGGGCAGTCATGAGATAATCAGAATAAAACATAAGAGAATACTAGACATAGGATGACCCAACATGATATAGAAACTTATAAATGTGACATACAGGCCTATAAGGCTGACATGATCATTTGTAAACTCAAAACATAGGCCGACAAGGCCATACAAGTATCTATATACCGGACATCTGTCTACAAGCCTCTAAGAGTACATAAATATCATAAAGTCAGGACAGGGCTCCGCCATACCGGTCAATACATCTCCAAATCATACTGATAAAATAGGCAACTCCGGAGCAAGTGGAGTGCATCAACACCTTTCGCTGAGCTGAGCCTACTAGGAGGACTGTCAACCTATCTTTTAGGACCTGCGGGCATGAAACGCAACATCCCCGGTGAAAGGGGCGTCAGTACAAATAATGTACCGAGTATCTAAGGAATGAAAAGTAGTATATAAAAGACATGAAAGAAATATGGTGTAAGTACTCAACCTGTAAGTCTGAGTAGCTTTGTGAATCATAAAATATTTATAATTGCATGCATGTGCATGTAACTGTCCTATCATGCATAAGTATATGCGTATATAACATCATCAAGCCTCAGAGGGCATCCCATCATATCATCTCGACCTTTGTGGGCAAAATCATCAACGTATACCAACTGATCAGGTGGTGGTGTGTATATAACGCCATAACCGTTTCCTGTACCCTATATACATATACTATACGCGTATATAACGCCATCTGGTCATGGGTCAATATAATGTATAAATGAATGCAATTCATAATGAACTAAGTCAATAAGATCTCTCAAAATGTCATGAGACCCATGAATAGACGATATGATAGTAGGGCATATGAGAAGTCAAGAACATAGGCAACCCTAGTACTTCTAAGAATATAATCATTTGTGAAGCTTACGTGCTTGCGCGTTTCGTTGTATCATATGGATCATGCCAAAAGGAAAGAAGGGATAGCCTTCATATACTTGTATGATATCTTCCTTATTACTCAAACAAGCTCAACACAACGTCTTGTATCTACAACAAGTGAAATGATATTGCCATTAACTTAGAATGCCATACCATCGTATTTGGCTAGTCGTATGGCTTAAGGAAAATCGAGCAGAACCTCCCCTATTTTTAATACATCCCAAAGACCACTAAGGGTCATCAACAACCCAACAACAACAACTATAACCAACAATAGCAACAACAACAATGTAATCCAATATGAGTTTCTCCGATTATCTTAACAATCATATTGAGCGGCAAGCTCGTTTTTACTCATAACAGAATATGAATTGAATCCAACTCTTATTTCATAAATTAGTTTACAACCTTCAGAACATCATACTTATATGTGCCATATTATTTCTAGTTTAAAACATCCACAAATGCCTTCCAAAACAGCCCCATACGTCTAGCACCTTAATTTTTACCGTCAATCACTTGTTTTTCATCTTTTCTTCTTCAATCAACTTAATTAACACCTAGAAAAGCATAACAACAGCAGCCACAACATAATCTAATTATTTCTCACAATTTCCAGCCACCAAAAACCATATATTTATCCACAAAACAGCCTAACCAAAGAGACAACCATATCTCATGTTCTTTCAAGTGTTATCTTATGGTTTTTCACTCAAACAACAAAACCAACACAAGATTAGCCTTAGGCACAATCAAGAAGATGTCATAGATACCTTGGACAGCATCTAAAACTCGAAACCCTATCTCAACTTAGCTCACAATAGCCCTCAATCACACCACAACATCATAGAAGCATTATCTTGTAGTCTTTAACACCTTTGATGATGATTTGGGTTGATTTCCCTTTAGTTTGGTTCTTGGGAT
>NW_017694170.1:0-4191 GCF_001879085.1 Nicotiana attenuata | reverse complement strand
AAGCCCACCTCTCCCACTCGATCAAGAATCATAAACGGACCATAGAACCTAGGGCTAAGCTTTCCCTTCTTCCAAAATATCATCACGCCCTTCATAGGCGACACTCGAAGCAATACCCGCTCACCGACCATGAAAGCCAAATCTCAAACCTTGCGGTCGGCATAACTCTTTTGCCTGGGCTGAGCTGTACGAAGCCTATCCTGAATGATCCTGACCTTGTCCAAGGCATCCTGAACCAGATCTGTACCCAACAACCGAGCCTCTCCCGGCTCAAACCATCCAATCGGAGACCGACACCGCCTACCATATAAAGCCTCATAAGGAGCCATCTGGATACTCGACTGGTAGCTGTTGTTGTAGGCAAACTCCGCTAAGGGCAAAAACTGATCCCACGAGCCTCCAAAGTCAATGACACAAGCTCGGAGCATATCCTCCAAAATCTGAATAGTCCGCTCGGACTGCCCGTCCGTCTGGGGATGAAATGTTATGCTCAACTCAACACGTGTGCCCAAATTTCGCTGAATTGCTCTCTAGAAACACGAGGTAAACTACGTACCTCGGTCCGAAATGATAGACACGGGCACACCATGAAGGCGAACAATCTCCCGGATATAGATCTCAGCTAACCTCTCAGAAGAATATGAGACTGCCACTAGAATGAAATGCGCTGTCTTAGTCAGCATATCAACAATGACCCACACTGCGTCGAACTTCTTCCGAGTCTGCGGGAGCCCAACAACGAAATCCATAGTGATCCTCTCCCACTTCCACTCGGGAAGCTCAATCCTTTGAAATGAACCACCGGGCCTCTGATGCTCGTACTTAACCTGCTGACAATTCAAACACCGAGCCACATATGCAACAATATCCTTCTTCATTCTCCGCAACCAATAATGCTGCCGCAAATCCTGATACATCTTCGCGGCGCCCGGATGAATAGAATACCTGGAGCTATGGGCCTCCTCTAAAATCAACTCCCGAAGCCCATCCATATTAGGCACACAAACTCGACCCTGCAATCTCAAAACTCCATCATCATCTAAGGTAACCTGCTTGGCACCTCTGCGCTGCACCGTGTCTTTAAGGACACACAAATGGGGATCATCATACTGTCGATCTCGGATACGCTCCAATAATGAAGAACGAGCGACTGTGCAAGCTAACACACGGCTGGGCTCAGAAACAACCAATCTCACGAACTGATTGGCCAAACCCTAAACATCCAAAGCAAGCGGTCTCTCACCGACCGGAATATAAGCTAAACTGCCCATGCTGGCTGACTTCCTACTCAGGGCATCGGCCACCACATTGGCCTTCCCCGGATGATATAAGATGGTGTTATCATAGTCCTTCAACAACTCCAACCACCTCCTCTGTCTCAAATTCAACTCCTTTTGCTTGAACAAATACTGGAGACTCTTGTGATCTGTGAACACCTCACATGACACGCCATACAGATAATGCCTCCAGATCTTCACCGCGTGGACAATGGCTGCTAACTCCAAATCATGAACCGGATAGTTCTTCACATGAATCTTCAACTGCCGCGAAGCATAGGCAATGACCTTGCCATCCTGCATCAATACTGCACCAAGTCCAATACGAGAAGCATCACAATAAACTGTATAAGGCCCTGAACCTGTGGGCAAAACCAACACCGGTGCCGTAGTCAGAGCTGTCTTGAGCTTCTGAAAGCTCACCTCACACTCGTCCGACAATCTGAACTGGGCACCCTTCTGGGTCAACCTGGTCATCGGGGCTGCAATAGACGAAAACTCCTCTATGAACCGACGATAGTAGCCTACTAATCCCAAGAAACTCCGAAATCTCTATAGCTGATGCTGGTCTAGGCCAGTTCTTGACTGCCTCAATCTTCTTCGGATCAACCTGAATACCCTCTGCTGATACAACATGACCCAGAAATGCAACTGAACTTAACCAGAGCTCACACTTCGATCACTTAGCATATAACTGACTATCCCTCAGAGTCTGAAGAACCAGTCTAAGGTGCTGCTCGTGCTCCTCCAGGTTGCGAGAATATATCAATATATCTTCAATGAAGACTATCACGAACGAATCCAAATAAGGTCTGAACACTCGGTTCATCAAATCCATGAAGGCTGCTGGGGCATTTGTCAACCCGAATGACATAACCAAGAACTCATAATGCCCGTACCAAGTGTAGAAAGCTGTCTTAGGGACATCGGATGCCCTAATCCTCAACTGATGATAACCAGATCTCAAGTCAATCTTTGAAAATACCCTGGCACCCTGAAGCTGATCGAACAAATCATCAATCCTCGGCAGCGGATACTTATTCTTGATTGTAACCTTGTTCAATTGCCGGTAATCAATACACATTCTCATTGACCCATCCTTCTTCTTAACAAACAACACCGGTGCACCCCAAGGCGAAACACTGGGTCTAATGAAACCCTTCTAAAGTAAGTCTTGCAATTGCTCCTTTAAATCTTTCAACTCAGGCGGGGCCATGCGATACAGCGGGATAGAAATGGGCTGAGTGCCCGGAGCCAAATCAATGCAAAAGTCAATATCCCTGTTGGGTGGCATACCCGGCAGGTCTGAAGGAAATACCTCAGGAAACTCCCGAACAACGGGCGCAGAATCAATAGAAGGGACCTCAGCACTAGAATCGCGAACATAAGCCAAATAGGCCAAAAACCCCTTCTCGACCATACGCCGAGTCTTCACATAAGAGATAACACTACGGGTAGAATGACCAGGAGTCCCTCTCCGCTCTAAGCGAGGCAAACCCGGTAAAGCTAAGGTCACAGTTAATCCAAGATAGCGTGGTAAGGTGATAACCAGTCCATCCCCAATATAACATCGAAATCAACCATGTCCAGAAGCAACAAATCTACACGAGTCTCAAGACCTCCAATTACCACAATACAAGAATGATGGACTCGATCTACCATAATAGCATCGCCCACCGGTGTAGACACATAAACAGGAACACTCAAGGGATCACTAGCCATGACCAGGTACGGTGAAAAATAAGATGACACATACAAGTATGTAGACCCTGGGTCAAATAACACTGAAGCATCTCTATCACAAACCAGAACGGTACCCGTAATAACTGCATCGGAAGCCTCCGCCTCGGGCCTGGCTGGAAGAGCATAACATCGGGGCTGGGCCCCACCACCCTGAACCACATCTTTGGGATGATCTGCCGCTGGCTGGCCTCCACCCCTGGCGGCCTGAGCTCCACCTCTAGGACCTTTACCTCCACCTCTAGCACCTCTACCCCCACCTCTAGCTGGCTGGGCGGGCTGTGGAACACCTGGTGCCTGAACCATAGCGTGGGAACCCTACTGCTGTGACTGAGTACCCACCAATCTCGGACAAGCCCTCCTGGTATGACCATACTCACCACACTCATAGCATCCTCCTAGGTGCTGCGGCTGAGGGAACTGAGACTGACCTTGGCGACCTGAATGACCACCCCGAAAACTCTGGAGCGGCGGTGCACTGATAGGAGCTAGTGGTGCACTATAGGGCTACTGATCAGAATACTGCATGTGAGAACCACAGCCACCTGAAGCACCGTGAGAAACCTGAAGTGCTGACTGAAAGGGCCTAGGAGGATGACCTCTACCATACGAATCCCTGCCTCCAGACGAGGCACCACTGAATCTGCCTGACTGACGGGGTCTCTTGTCTGCCCTATAACCACCCCGGTGTGATAGAACCATCTCAACTCTCCGGGCAACATTGGCCGCCTCCTGGAAAGATATCTCACTCCCAGCCTCTCTAGCCATCTGAAGACGAATCGGCTGAATAAGTCCATCAATGAACCGTCTCACTCTCTCCCTCTCAGTGGGAAGTATAATAAGAGCATGGCGAGCCAAACTAATAAATCTGGTCTTGTACTGGGTAACAGTCATGGATCCCTGCTGGAGGCGCTCAAACTACCTCCGATAGGCCTCTCGCTGTGTGATAGGGAGAAACTTCTCCAGAAATAGCTACGTGAACTGCTCCCAGGTCAAGGCTGGCGATCTTGCTGGTCTAGCTAATCAATAATCCCTCCACCAAGTCTTGGCGGATCCAAACAAGCTAAATGTGGCAAAATCGACCCCGTTGGTCTCAACTATCCCCATGTTCCGAAGAAACTCGTGACAGCTATCTAGATAATCCTGGGGATCCTCAGTAGATGCACCGCTGAAA
>NW_017694169.1:0-4191 GCF_001879085.1 Nicotiana attenuata | reverse complement strand
ATAGAACCATCCTCTCTTACACAATAAGACAGGAGCACCCCCAAGGTCGATACAACTGGGCCTAATAAAACCGTTATCAAGCAATTCCTACAACTGTTCTTTCAACTCCTTCAACTCAAAAGGAGCCATACGGTAAAAAGGAATAGAAATGGGCTGAGTTCCCGGTAACAGATCAATGCCAAAATCAATGTCTCTGTCGGGCGGCATGCCCGGAAGAACAGCTGGAAACACAATAGAGAAATCCCGTACTACTGGGACTGAAGCAACTGTAGGGGTATCAATACTGACATCTCTCACATAAGCTAGATATGCGTCACACCCCTTCTCAACCATTCGCTGAGCTATAAGAAATGAAATAACTCTACTGGAAGTATGATCTAAGGTACTCCTCCACTCTACTCATGGTATACCTGGCATAGTCAACGTCACGGTTTTGGCGTGACAATCAAGAATAGCATAATGGGGCGACAACAGTCCAAACCCAAGATAACATCAAAATCTACCATGCTAAGCAATAAAAATCGGCTCTGGTCTCAAAACCACTAAGAGCAATCAAACACGATCGATAAACGCGGTCCACAACAAGAGAATCTCCCACAGGAGGAGAAACATAAACTGGGGAACTCAAAGAATCGTGAGATACGTCCGAATGCGGGGCAAAATAAGAGGACACATAAGAATAAGTGGAGCCTGGATCGAATAGAACTGATGCATCTCTATGACAGACTGGAACAATACCTGTGATGATAGAATCGGAGGCAACAACCTCAGTATGGGCATGAAGGGCATAGTATCTGGCCTGGCCTCCCCCTCTAGGGCGACTTCTACCTCCCCGACCTCCACCTCTAGCTGGCTGGGCAGGTGGGGTAGCAACTGGTGCTGTAATCATAGCCTAGGAACTCTGCGAAGCACGCTGTGGCTGAGAAGTCTGCGGAGTGCACCCCTTCTAAGTCTGGGAAATCCCTCACAATATGGCGTGTGTCGCCACACTCAAAACAAGCTCTAGGAGGACGTGGCGACTGTGACTGGCTCGGGCCAGGCCTGCTGGACTGACCACTGAAAGCACCCCGTGCAGGAGGCGTACAAGATACTGGAGGTGCATAATAAGGCTCCTGAGGTCTAGGAGGAGCTGGAATAGCACTGGCTGCTGGAAGAGCTGAATGAACGGGGCGACACATATAACCCCTACCGTGACGAACTGTAACTGGGGCACGGGCACCGGAATAATGGCCCGACTCTCGAGACATCTTGGCCTCTCTCTCCTCTCTATCCCGAGCATGCATGCCCTCTACTCTCCTAGCAATGCTCACCACCTGCTATAAGAAATATCCATCTCCAACTCCCGGGCCATACTAGATCTGATGCTGGGAATAAGACCCTCAATAAACCGGCAAACACTCTAATGAACCGTAGAAACCAAGGCCGGTGCATGCCTAGCCAAGTCGCTGAAACGGACAGCATACTCCGAAACAGTCATAGAACCCTGGCGCAAACGCTCAAACTCTGCGCGCTATGTGTCCCTGAGGCTCTGAGGGACATACTCTCTTAACTGCGTCAGCTGGACTGTCCAACTCAAAAGTACGCCACCACTGATAGGCTACTCCTCGAAGCTGGAAGGCAGTGAAAGAAACCCCACTCGATCCTGATATACCCATAGTGCGGAGGATACGGTAGCACTCCTCCAAAAATCCTTGAGAATCCTCCGATGCTAGACCATTGAATGTAGGAGGTTGGTACTTCTTAAACCTCTCAAGCCTCTTCTGCTTCTCTTCTGAAGCTACTCCCCTATCCTCGGGCTAAACTGCGGCTACAGGCGGTGTCGGTATAATCTCTCAGACCTGATCAACATGCACTCGTTGCTTAGGAGTGCGGGCGGTGGGAGTCTGTACTCCTCCCTCGGCCTTAGATGTGGCTGCAGCAAGGGGAAGCAACCCTGCCTGAGCCAGAATTGTGTACATGCTCATGAACTGTACAAGGGTCTCCTGGAGAGATGGAGTAGTAATAGTAGTAGGCGTATCAGGCGCCTGGGCTCCGGCTAGAGCTGTTGGTGGCTCCTCTGTAGCAGCTCGCGCGGGTGCTCTGGCTGCACCACATGCGCATCCTCGGCCTCTACCCCGCCCCCGACCTCTGACGGCTCTAGCAGGGGGCGCGGGTGTCTGGTCATCTCCGGTGGCACGTGTCCTCACCATCTGTGAGAGAATAGAAGATAGAGGTTTAGAATTTGATATCAAAATCTCGCACGACAAGGAAATCAAATAAAGTGGTACTTTCCTAACAGTTACATAGTCTATCGTAGATAAGTACAGATGTCTCCGTACCGATCCGCGAGACTCTAATAAACCGGCTTTTGATTCATGACTCCTATGAAACTAGAGCTCTGATACAAACTTGTCACGACCCAAGTTCTCCCTTCGTGAACTGTCGTGACGGTACCTAGTCTCTACGACTAGGTAAGCCTATCATTTGCGGAAAAGGGAAAAATAAAATACAAAACTAGCAATTTATGGATAACATAACGAAAAGGTTTAACATGCCGCTTGGCATATACAATACCACTCTCTCAAAACTAAACAAAGACTCTCCCAAAACCCGAAATCTCATGAAATTGCAAGCTAAAGAAAATTACATAGTGTTCTAACTCCAGAATGTCTAAACAAAGTATAAATATAGGAAGTTTAAAGCTAAAAGGGAGAATAGAGTGGGACTTTTAGGTCACGGACGCGGTAGATATACCTCAAAGTCTTTGAAATCGCCCGCCTCACTAATAGAACGGCTAAGCAGAAGAACCTGGATCTGCACACGAAAAACATCTGCAGGAAAGGGCATGAGTACACCATAGCGGTACCCAGTAAGTGCCAAGCCTAACCTCAGTCGAGTAGTGACGAGGAAGGTCAGGGCCCTAGTGGTTATAAATATAGCAAGGTAAAATAGTATAAAATGTGACAGTATAATTAAAAATGCTAACAGTCAAATAAAGATGAAATCTCAGAAAGGAAATAACTCAGCAAGCAGTGATAGCAACAAGGGATCTCCCTGGATAATGTCCCGTAGTCCCAAATGTAAAAGTGCAGAGGATCTCCCAGGATATCGTCCCGTAGTCCAAAAGTAAATAGCCAGTACAGGGGGATCTCCAGAGATACCATTCCGTATTCCCAATATAAATGTGCGGGGATCTCCCGGAATACAGATCCGTAGTCCCAAAGTAAACAAGCAGGGGGAATCTCCTGAGATGTCGTCCCGTAGTCCCAAAGTAAACACACAATAGTCTCAAGATGAATTCTACAATTCTATTTAAGAAAGACAGGAATTTCTACTCTAAACATGCTACACAGAATCCAAGTAAGCAGTTAAAGCAGATAAGGCAGTTAAGTCACATAATCATGCTTTCCTAAGCTAAACGGCGAACTTCAAGTACAAGTATTGCTCAATTAAAAGAAAACACAGATATTTGATTAATGAAAATGGGGTTTTTCAACAATTAGCACGTGTACGCACTCGTCACCTCACGTACACGACATTCATATAACAACAATACCAAAATCCTAAGGGGAGTTCCCCCACACAAGGTTAGGCAAGCCACTTACCTCGAACCAAGCTCAAATCAATACGAAATCACGCTCTTGCCGTGAGTATCCAACTCCGAGTGGCCCAAATCTAATCAAACAAATTTCATAACGTAAATATAACTACAAACAACGAGTTTAGCCAAAGGAATCGAAGCTAAGGCAAGTTCAACTACTTTAACTCTTTCGGAGCCATGCGGTATGATGGAATAGAGATTGGCTGGGTACCTGGAGCCAAATCAATACAAAATTGATATCAATATCTGGTGGCATGCTTGGAAGGTCAAGGAAACACATCGGAGAACTCCCAGACCATGGGCACCGAATCAATTGCTGGAGTCTCGGTAGTTGTATCCCGAATATAGGCTAGATAAGCCAGATAACCCTTCTCGACCAAGTGTCGAGCATTGAGGAAAGAGATAACCAGACTAGATGCAGTGACCGACGAACATTCCACTCCAATCTAGGCAACTCTAGTATCGCCAATGTAACAGTCTTCGCATGATAATCAAGGATGGTGTGATGTGGGGATAACCAGTCCATGCCCAGGATGATCTCAAAGTCGGTCATATCGAGCAACAGAAGGTCCGCTCTAGTCTCATAACCATAGAAAGTAACAATGGAGCAC
>NW_017694168.1:0-4192 GCF_001879085.1 Nicotiana attenuata | reverse complement strand
CAATTACTCTCAATCCAATCATAGTCCAGATTCAACCGTCTGGGGACGCTAAGGTGAATATGTCTGTACCACTCGAGTTTGAAGCAACATCATCCGCAAAGACACCAACACCAATTGAGGTTGAATTCGCGTCTTCGGCGAATACACCCGCTCCGTTTGAGGTTACAGTCTTGCCACCCAAGGCACATGATCTGTTCAGAGTGAGGATAGCCACGCCAATCCCAGTGGCAATGTCAACCACACTACCATTCTGTACAAATGCTGTACCCTGGGACAATACAGCCGAGGCGAGAAGAAAAGGCAAGGTCAGGATTGGAGAAATTGTCGCAGCACAGGGTATGACAAGAACTGGTAGGGTCTATACCCCTGAACACCTAGTTGAATCAAGCAAGCAGGCCTCCAATCGGCCGCCCCTCATTAAGACAGGTCCGGATGACCTTTGGAGGAAGATACAAGCCAAGGAATATTCAGTCATCGACCAGTTAAACAAGACACCAGCACAAATATCTATTCTCTCTTTGCTGCAGAATTCTGAGGCACACAAGAATGCTCTGTTAAAGGTGTTAAGTGAAGCATATGTACCAAGTAACATCACTAGCGGGGAAATGGCTAATATGGTAGGGTAAGTTCTGGAAAGCCACAAGATCACCTTTCATGAGGACGAGCTACCACCTGAAGGGCTGGGGCACAAGGCACTGCACATCACCGTGCAATGCGAAGATTATTTTGTCACTAGAATCCTGATCGATTGAGGTTCCAGTCTTAACATCTGTCCGCTGGTAACTCAAGAAGTTGGGTAAAGGGCTGCACGAGATAAAAGACGGAGTAATCAATGTGAAAGCCTTCGATGGTTCTCATAGGTCCACCATTGGTGAGACTATTCTATGCTTACAGATGGGACCAACCTAGTTCGACGTCGACTTCCAGGTAATAGATATACCGGCATCCAACAACTTGCTTCTAGGACGGCCATGGATTTATGCTGCTGGGGCCGTAGCATCAATGTTGCATCAGGCAGTAAAGTTCGAACGGAACCACCAGGAAGTGATCATTCACAGCGACGGTAGCAACCCTATATACAGCCGCCATACAATTCCGGCAATCGGGGAAAGAAGGAAGCTGGGTGGAGAAACTTACCACCACATCGAGCGGGTTAATGCTGTCGACCAAGACAAATGGTGGGATAACAAAATCGAGAGTTTACTGAACTGGAGTGGGTACGAACCTGGCAAAGGACTCGGCAAGAACCTCCAAGGGATCTCTAAACCTATAAAACTCAAGAAACATGGCACTACCTTCGGTTTGGGATGTGAATACTCCTGGGAAGAATTCAATAGCTGGTCGCCACCATGGCGCGGTCCTTACTACCAACTAGAGCAGCCAATACTGCATCTGGAGCAGACCTTCCAACAGGCCAACATTATTTATGGGTCAAATGAAGAAGAAGCACTTGCAGCAGTGAAGAATTTGTTTCTAGAGGACAGTGATATGGACTCTTGTGTCATTCTCGAGGAGGAGGGGGAGGAAGGCCCTTCCATATAGGCTATGAGCAGAGGGCCAGATCTCAAGAATTGGACCATCAGAACAACCAGAGCCCGACGAGCCTCGGGGTGGCAAGGCTAAAACAAGCATCATTCATTGTTTTTATTTAGCAAATGATTTTTCTTTTTGCATTTTTGAATTCCCGCAATAAGATCGTCGATGTTCAAAGCAATTATTCAATTTATCAAAAGCATGTTTGATTTTTCTTATGATTTAATATTTATTGCTATCTCTCCTTACTTTACTAATACAGCATTACTATTACCTATCTCGATGAACCAATGACTGTCACATGCAATGAGACAACGCAACAAACGGATACTGATTCAGAAGAAGATGAGATACCCGAGGAAATCATCAAAGAAGTTGAGAACTTTGAGAACAGACCTAAGTCCAACCTGGTCGAGACCGAAATTGTCAACATGGGAGATTCAGAAAACGTCAAGGAAACGCGAATCAGCATTCACCTATCGCCGTCAGAAAAGGAAAAGTATACAGAGTTTCTGAAAGAATATGAGGACATATTCGCCTGGTCGTATGATGACATGACTGGTCTGAGTACGTCTATTGTGGCTCACAAACTGCCAACCGATCCTATGTGTCCACCGGTAAAGCGGAAGCTCAGAAAGTTCAAGCCTGATATGAGTTTGAAAATCAAGGAAGAAATCAACAAGCTGATCAAAGCTAAGGTTCTCAGGGTAGTGGAATACCCGACATGGTTAGCCAACATTGTGCCAGTACCGAAGAAGGATGGGAAGGTCAGAGTCTGTGTCGACTACCGGGATCTCAACTGGGCCAGTCCGAAAGACGACTTCCTGTCGCGCCCCCTTTTTCCTTCGCAGAATCGGGTTTATTACATATTGGTTGGGACAACTCTTTTGGGAAAGGGGGTTTAGCAGTTTTGAAGAGTCACCACCTAATGATTTTAAGGTGCATTAGGGCACCTACAGGGTTCAACTACAACTACGTTTGATAACTAGAGATAGGGTAAGAGCTTGAAATTATCCCAAGGGGAAGGTGTTAGGCACCCCTCAGGATCCACTAGTGTGGTTCCCGGCCAGATAATTCTTTGTGAATTTGTGCAATTGACAAGTAAACAAACAAGGCTCAAATAAGAGGGGATTTTAAATACACAAGTGTTTGACAATGATTAAATAAAATAAAGTTTTGAAAGAGTTATAACTAAGCATGCTGATGAATGTAAAGGGGGTCCTAGGTTTGTTTGTAATATGGATCACATCAATGCAATACCCGGTAATCACTCCTCAAAAGAGGGGCTACACGTGGTATTAGCGCACCGGTCATCATATCCATATCTACCCTTCCCACCCCGTAAAGGTAGTTAAAGCGTAGATTGGTCTCGAACTCTATTGTGTGCTATTACCCGTCCCATTCCTATCAATCCCGGAGGAATTTTAGGACTACTGTTCTTATAAGAGGGAGGATCTAGGCTGACTCTTAGGTTTAAAGGTAAAAAGGCTAAGGCGACATACAAAAACACGTAGGACTACATTCAAAGGGGAAACATGTAAGCAATTAGAAGGCTCATACAATCCTCCGCAAATAATACATATGAATAGCACGACTCAAACACAGTTAAAGTTTGTATTTTAAAAATCCTAAGGTAGGGTATTTGAGTCAGAACCAGATTCATTATGTAGCTCAGATAAGAAGTCTGAATTAGGCCTGCCTGCTGGTTGTAGCAGTTACTAATTAAACAGAGGCGGATTAAATTTTATCATTATTATTACCTAAGTCTTGCCTAGGCGTAATAGTGATGTCCTAGGAGCATGATATCTATTGTTGATTAGGAGTGTAGTAAAATAGTAAACAATTCTAAACGAGCAATTTAGACCCTATAGGCATGCTTTCTAAACCGTATTGCTAAAATGAGTAAGTTGTTTAAACTGATTCAGAACAGTACGAGTCAAACTGATTTTTTTACTAAACTGGTTTTAGGTCCTATAGGTATGCTCTCTATTATAGCTGATATTAATCTTATAGGCATGGTATCTAATTGATCATGAAGTGGAGTAGGCAGGGTTTACTTGACCACAACGAAATTCCTATAGGCATAATTTCTATAAAGATATTGATTTTAATCTTACAGGCATGACATCTAATCTCGAAGCTGATTTTAACCTTATAGGCATGATGTCTGATTATAGCCATTTAGATCCTATAGGCATGATGTCTAAGTGTGAAGTAAAACATGTAGAATTTATTAAACAGATCCTATAGGCAGGATATCTACCCTTAAAACATGCATAATTGCCCCATCCCTTTTTACTAGCTAACCCAATGTTCGTTACAAATTATTACAGACCAAATACTTAAATTACAAAAGAACTGCAGAAATAAGAAATTACAACCAAAAAAAGCCTGATCTTGACTTTCTATCTGAGTTATATAATTAATCACTTCAGATGCCCATGATGTTCAAAGCCTTTCTCATACCTGGGTGTGTCAAAGTTCCCTAAGGGTCTCAAGGGACCCCGGGCAGTGCTTACACCCAGGTCTGCATAACCAGACAGAAATGAGTGCAGTGTGGAAGGGCCAGCCCTTATGCGTCAAAGTTCAGAGGGAGCTCAAGGGTCCCAAGGCAAGGCTCACAGTAAGAGGGGCAGAACCTAGGTTCTAAGAATACTAG
>NW_017694167.1:0-4192 GCF_001879085.1 Nicotiana attenuata | reverse complement strand
AGATTCCACAAAGGTTTAAAGTGATTCCAAAGTGATTACACCATATTTCAACATCAAAACTTAGTTCTAGTGAAGAACAACACCTCTTTGAGGTTGTGTTGTCATTGAGGATTGTTGTGGGCTGTATTTGGATGAAATTCCAAGTTGTTGCTGCTGTCTAAGGTGAGTATAACAGCCTACTAATTGTGCTTAAGCTTGCTTGTATGTTGGTTAAGTTGTTAGGATGATAAACTACAAGATAGTACTTGGATTAGCTTAAGTCACTTCTATGGTGTTGTATTGCTATTGAGGGTTGTTGTGAGCTGAATATAACTTGGATTTCGACTTGAAGTTACTATAGGAGTTGTGTGTATTGTGTTCTTGCATGTGCTTAAGGTTATCTTGATGTTGATTAAGTTAAATGGATGGAGTAGACATGAACTAGTGAATAAAGCTACTAATTGAAGATAGTTGGAGTTGAGGATTGTTTCCTTTGTTATAAATATATGGTATAAGGATGGAATCATTGATGAATGACTTCATTATCATGTTAATGATAGTTTTAAATTAATGTAAGAAGTCTATAAGGGGTGATATGGGTTATACGGATTCCAATCGGAGCTTGCCGCTCGTAGTGAAGTAGTTGTGACTTGTTGTTGTTATATGGTGTCTTGTTATTGATATTTATAGGTTGCTGGACTTCCCTGGCTGTTGTTGTTGGTATATGGTATTGGAGGAGGCCCTTGTTACAAGGGAGATGCTGCCCGAATTTACGTAGACGAGCTACTAGCTTAAGTTACAGACTTAGCCTTTGCTCAACACTGATTTTGAATCTCCTTATGCTATGATAGATCGAGTTGACTTGTTTGAAGAGTTGCTTAGAAGGTATTAAGGACTCAACATGTTTAAGGTATGTTAAGGCTCTTCCTTCTTTCTTTTGGCATGATCTAAACTGAAACGAATATAAACGATACACTATTTCATAATGAATCTACTCCTAGCAACTAAGGTTGTCCATGTTGTTCTTTCCTTACAAAGTTATTCCAAGAAAGTATGTATGATCCTTGAGTCCTAGTGAAGTTCATATTGATGGTATGATGTCCATAATGTTAATCGATGGTGCAATGACCTTATGTCACTCCAAAAGGTTTAGAACGTGATTCCACGAGTCGAGCATGCATTATATATGTATCTACTTTACTCTACCGAGCCGCGCTATAGTCGGCCGGGTACGGCACCTATTGTGCAACCACTGATCAGTTGGGTTTACCGAGCTCCACGTGGTCGGGTACGATTCTACCGAGCCTTATGATGGCCGGGTACGTTTTTACCGAGTCCTCTTTGAGGCCGGGTATGATATGATGATGATGATGCCCACAGAGGCGTATGTTTTTAAAAGCTTATGTATATATATGTATTATGCATTTCATGTCAGTAGCCCCCAGAGGCACTCAGATGTTACAGGTTGTATCTCCTCCATCTCTCTTTACGTTACTGATCTTGTTTATACTTTCCTGGCTTACATACTCGGTACTTTATTCGTACTGACGTCCCTTTTGCCTGGGGACGCTGCGTTTCATGCCCGCAGGTCCCGATAGACAGGTTGACATTCCTCCTAGTAGGCTATCAGCTCAGCGAAGGTGTTGGTGTACTGCACTTGCTCCGGAGTTGCCTATTTGGTCAGTATGCTTTGGATATGTATTGATTGGTATGGCGGGGCCCTGTCCCGACCTTTATGATTTTATGTACTCTTAGAGGCTTGTAGACAGATGTCAGGTGTATGGATACTTGTATGGCCTTGTCGGCCTATGTCTTGAGTTTACAAATGGTCATGTCGGCCTTATAGGCCCGTATGTCACATGTATAAGTTTGTATATCATGTTCGGTCATCATATGTTGAGTATTCCCTTATGTTTTATTCTTGTTATCTCATGACATGTTTTCTATCTCATTTACCCTTGATAGTATGATAAGAAAGATATGTTACGTTGGTACTCGGTTGAGTAAGGCACCGGGTGCCCGTCGCGGCCCTTCGGTTTGGGTCGTGACATAAACCCAGACCGTTTTTCCGCTTCTGCGGTTAATATGCCGCACCTGCGGTCACCGCGTATGCGACCAAACGATCGCTTCTGCGATCTCACTTAAATTCCCCCGGACCGCTTCTGCGGTCGCCGCATTTGCGGATCCACGTCCGCTTCTGCGGAAAAACCTGGTCCCTCAAGGACCGCTTCTGCGACCAATACGCCGCATCTGCGGAACCGCTTATGCGGTCCCTTTTCCGCAGATGCGGAAATGACAGAACCAGCAAACTTCAAACATGCAACAAACTCCGAATTCTTCGTTTAACCACCCGAATTCACCCCGAGGCCCCCGGGACCTCAACCAAAAGCACATACATGATCTATTACCTTATTCAAACTCGCTCGAACCATCAGAACACTATCGTTAACATCAAAATCCTCAATTATCCTCAAATCAAAGCCTAAGTTTCTTAAAAACTTCCGAATTACGCATTCGATCAAAAACCCGACCAAAACACCTCCGAATGACCTGAAATTTTGCACACATATCCAAAATCACCTAACGGAGCTACTGCAACTCTCGGAATTCCATTCCGACCCTCGGATCAAAATCTCACCTATCCACCGGAATTCGCCAAAATGCCAACTTTGCCAATTCAAGCCTAATTCTACTCCGGACCTCCAAAATCACTTCCGATCGCACTCCTAAGTCACAAATCACCTCCCGAAGCTAACCGAATCACCGAAATTCACATCCGAGCCTTCTAACTAATAAGTCAACGTCCGGTTGACCTTTCCAACTTAACCTTCCTTAAAGAGACTAAGTGTCTCACTTCCTATCCAAACCAATTCAATTCAACTATAACTCACTCGTTGCTGATAATGAAACATGAAGAAGCAGTAAATGGGGGAAACAGGGCTGTAATACATGAGACGATGGGTTGGGTCGTCACATCCTCCCCAACTTAAACCAACGCTCGTCCTCGAGCGTACCCAGAGTTGTCCTAAAAGCTAACCAACAGCTGAATAACTTTACCAAGCATATACCCGGGGTGATCTCATGTCACCCTATCTCAAAATTGTCCGACAACACAATATAGCCGAAATCTCACAGTCCATTTAATCCATAAACCATAGAACCACATTGCACTTTCCGAAATCATACATAATATCAGAACCTCACATCTATACCCAGAATAAACCCGAACCAGCTGTAATAACCCATACTTGCAACCTCAGGTGAAGTCATATGATATACCACATAATCCAAACACTCGAAACGATAGCCTCTATTTATAGCAGTTGCCCATAATAACCAAATACCGATAGAAAACCTTTTATTAGCTAAAGTCTTATTCCAACACTTCCATATACTACTAACAACAAATGAAACACGCGATAAACCGTAACCATTCCTCAGATCAACCATTCATGAAGCCACTTCCCTTTGACTAATATCACAACAGATTTCCGGGCCATACCTTGATATTATCTCTCTAACAAGCTGCAATCAATTCTGTTCGTATTCATTAATGACTCTAAGGATCACCTCGAATCCAACACACCACTCTGGTGATATGATACCTCAATACAGGCCTAAGCCACAACTTGCATAATACGCGTACCAACAAGAAACGACCTGAATATACTCAAATCATGAAAATAACTCAAACCCAAAAGAGCTGTACTTCAAGCTCATCAGTATCATCACAACACAAGGCTGAGACCCCGTCTCACATCATAGAAATAGAACACCTGAATCTACCCCGAAAGGTCATAACTCAACGCAGCCTCGCTACAATGCGCGATCCTATCCAAACACTGTTACACATGGAGCACCTCAAGACACTGTGATCAAAATTCGACAGCCACACACAATTTGATGTCTGCAACCAAGGCAATTCATTGCAGCCACGGTGAAATAAACAACATACGACACGCCACCTGATAGGTCATAACCCACACTCCATTTACCGAGCAACATCCAATTACTCTTCCCGCTCGACTTCCACTATGAATCCCCAATAGATCTGCACCACGTGTGCCCATAACCAACAAATCATATCGCCTACAGCACAGAAAAAAAACAATTCATAGATCTCCCCAGATCACTAACAAGTTCAATAACGATCGAATCCACCTGTCCCTCAACAATACAACTCAAGACTAACCAAGCTAACTCAACGCTAAAT
>NW_017694166.1:0-4192 GCF_001879085.1 Nicotiana attenuata | reverse complement strand
CCGGATTTTGAGAAAATGAAAGTAAAGAGAAAAGTAGTTTTTAGTTGTTTGTTTACCAATGGAAAAGAAAACTAAAAAGAATTTTATTTTCAATTTAGTTGTTATTTCCACTGAAAAAGAAAATATAAAAAAGAATCTTGCTTTCAGAAAAAGTTGATTTGCCAACAAAACAAAAAGAGTCTGTTTTCAAAAATAGTCAGTTTTATCTGCCCGAACTACGCATACCTGATTATCGTCTTTCGGGGCGTGATACGTAGGCAACCCACATAGGGTCCGGTCTTCCTAGTAAATCTTAGGTTCTTGGCTTTGCGGGGTCTTAGCCAAATTTTACACTTCTAGCCAGCTTTTGGCTAAATAAGTCATTTTGCAAAAATAATCACAACCATGTCTTGTATGTGTCTAATAGAGAATGTTATTGTCTCACGTAATATTGGTTTAAGTTTTCTCATACAGGTGTGAATTTACTAACCGGAGTTTGAGCAGGACAGATACCCCAGGACCGCTGCATTCAGGAGTTGCTTAAGGAGATTTATTTTTATTTTAAGTTATTTTGAGTATGTTTTTTTTATGTCGTCTTTTACTTTCTAGTTTTGTATAATAATGTCAAGTTTTTTGTTATTTTGTAAAGGCATGGTGTAACTCAAAAATCCAAAAAAAAAAAAGAAAAAAGATATTGCATTTTATATTTCCGTTATAAGTTTTCTTTAGAATACTAATTCTAGAAATGAAAAAAAATTGAGGTTGTTTCTCCTTTAGGTAATTAATATCTAGGACTTAAAATGAATTATTTTTATGTTTCCTTTAGTATATTAGGACCAAAATTCAAAAAAAAAAAAAAACGAGAATTTTCTTTTAGTACTTCTTTAAAAGCTTTCCTTAAGGTGTTAATTTCAAAACCCAAAAAGATTTTCTTTTGAGGTGTTTCTTTGGAAAATTAGTGAAAAAAAAATTCTTTTTATTTTCATTAGAACTTTAGAATATTGTACATAGAAAATAAAAATACTTTATCTTTTGTTTATCATTAGAATACCTGCTTTAGGCAATCAAAATTAAAAAAAAAAAGAAGCATTTTGTATTATCTTTTTCATTGCTTGTTTCGAAATCTTGCGTCAGGATATCAATTGAAAATTCGAAATGCTTTTCTTTGGTTTATTGTTCGGACTTCATTTCAGAAAAAAGAATCAAAAAATATTTTCTTCTTGTAGGATTTTTCCTTAATAATTTTCCATAGAGTGTTTGTTTCAAAAAGAGAAAAAATATATGAGTTTAGAGTGGTCATTAAGGCAAAAAAGAAGAAAAAAAAGAGGAAAAGAAAAAAAAAGAGAATGTCAGTTTGTTTACTTTATTCCCGTTTTTCCAGAACTACGCAAAGATCTGATTCATGCGGGGTCATGATACGTAGGCAACCTACATAGGGTTCGATCGAATTATTTTTTTATTTATTAAAAAAAAAGAGGAAAAATGGGAAAAAGAGAAAAGGAAAGGAAAAAGAGGCAGAATTGTGGGATGTGAGAAATGAGAATGAAGAAAAAGAGTGATAATTAGAAAGAAAAAGAAAGAAAATGAGCAAGCTAAGAAGTGTGAGGGAAGAAAAAGAGAGGTTGACATAAACAATTGGGATGATGCCAACTGACCTTTGTACCCTCGAAGTCATTTTTAGAACCGATAACTGTGGCTAGGTGCATTGCACGTAAAGTGAAATTATCTTATGTTAAATGCCCTAATGCTAACGTGATGGTTTCATTTTTTCATATCATTTAAGAAAGGTGGTTGGTTTTGTGGTTTTTAAAGTAACTCTTCCATACAACACAAAGGCAAAAGGCAATGGCAGAGAACAACAGAATTAAGTGGGTTGATACGGGTGCCCAAAAGCAATTTTTCAGACCCATATGCGAAAGGCTTTTATCCTGCTGTTCGATGCATGTACCACTCTAAAGTCCGGGGGCATAGCATTGAAGATTTTCGCTCTTTGAAAAGGGAAATAGAAAGAATGATTCAAGAAGGGGTAGTTGTGGTCAATGACAGTGATAGGAAGCATGCGAATCCTCTTGGGAACTTGTTGATTAAAGTTGATAATGGTCTTGGCAGTATTGATGCGAAACTCAGTGGCTAAGATGCCGTGCTTGGTAATTGGGAAGACGCTCCATTTCTTGGTCAGCCGGAGTAGAATTTTGGTGGTTTATTTTGTTGTCATTTCTGTTGTCCGGGTTATTTTAGTGTTGTAATCCGGATATTGTCTTGTGACTCAAACCCTTCTATCCTTTCATTTTTCTTGGTTTGTTTAGTCGTAGTAGCTCGTTTAGTGCTGTCTAGGTTTGTTCCAGGGTTGTAACCCCAGTCTAGTTTGCTTGTCTTGTTGTTCGAACCGTTTCACCGTCAGTCTAATGCAATTCTCTGTTTCCTGCCATTTCTAGTCCTTTTGTTTAGTTTTCTTCTCCTTTTACAATTCTTTTCATGCTGGTTCTGGTGACATGACATGCACGCATAATTCTCAGCCTGGTTTTTAAAAGTCAGTCTAGTAATGAAGCAATTTTGAAGATGATAGGGACACTTAAGGGAAATAAGAACAAATTTGGACATTTTGAGATCATTTGAAGCCCGAACCATGTGAAACTGGGGCAGATAGGACATAAAGAAATACTGTTGAAATGCATCATGCCGCATCGGTCTGAAGCCAAAGGCAAGTTTGCCCCAAATTACAGGGGCCGTTCGTGATAAGGAGAGTGAGAGTGTTGTCCAATGTTGCTTTTAGTTAACAGATGTAGAAGGTAAATGTGTGGATATGGTTATCAGGTCTGGTACAATCAAAAGATATTACGAATGTTTTCCCTGTTTTGCTTAATTGCATTTATTTGTACTCGGCATGTTTTGGAGGTTGGAATGACGAAGGCATTTTGTTCTGCTATCTAAACACTTTATCCTTTGTTAACCCTTTGAGCCTTGTTTATTTTCTTTCATACCCCTCTTTTGGAATCAGTAGCAAAGTTCAGAAACGCAAGCGTAAAGGATAAGTAAAGTTCAGAAACGCAAGCGTAAAGGATAAGTAAAGGAAAAGAGAGAAAAGAAAAATGAAAATGACAAAAGAAGAAGAAAAGAAAAAGAGTAGAAAAAGAAAAAGAAAAAGAAAAAAAAAAGAAGAAGAAAAGGCAGAAGAAAGAAAGAAAAAAAAAGAAGAGAAAATGGAAGGAAAAGAAAGGAAAAATCACAACAACAAAGTAATTCCTATGACTTCACCTACGTTTGACTTGATCCCGAAAGGGTACGTAGGCAGCCTCTCTCTGAGGTTCAGTCACATCGAAATAAAAGTCCAAAAGTCCCCAAGAAAGAAACTGGGGCAGAAGTTGTGGTTGTTGTGAGAAATCTGATTCCGAAAGTTGTAATTTTGAACCCATGTTGAATTGTTTTGAGCCTTTGATACCCTTTCTTTCTCACCCTATCCCAAAGCCCACATTACGGTCCAAAGAAAGACCTTCCGATCAGTCTTCAAGAAGTGCCAAGACGAGCAAGCAGAAGTGATTCATGTCAGGGGCAACACTCTGGTACAAGCAGAAAAATAAGGAAAATGAGAGAGTCTTATTGGTGAAAACCCTCACGGGCACCATAAGGCAAAGTGAGTTGAGAGTAATCAAAAATGAGAGAGTCTTATTGGTGAAAACCTTCACGGGCACCTTGAGGCGACTGTAAGTTGAGAGAAAGAACGAAATGAGAGAGGCTTGATGGTAAAAATCCTTCGGGCACTACAAGTCGAAAAAGGATTGTGATTCAAAACGGATAAGCGGAGTATTGAGGCCCAGTTTCACGGCGAAAAGGTACAACAAGAGCTGAACATTAGATTTGCTTAACAGAATAGGCTGCAGGTGCCTGTCAAGGTCATCAGAGTTGGTGTCCATATCCGATAGGTTTCTACGTTGTAGTTTTCTTGTTAGGAATCATCTCTTTCCATTGTCCTCTACTCTGTTCCTTTCGTCTTGTTTACTTCCTCATCCTGAGTCAATTCGGTCATAACAAGTGAGAAATGACTTCAAAATCTGCCACCAGCTTTCCAATTGAACAAAACAGGATCTGGCCAGCATATCAAATCGTCATAAGTCAGGAAAAACAGCAGGCACACTGAGTTGGCAACAATCTACATGCCTTGGGATCCTTGTGAAATGCAAGGGCTTGGTATTTGTCAACTCATGAACAACGCAAC
>NW_017694165.1:0-4193 GCF_001879085.1 Nicotiana attenuata | reverse complement strand
CCTCTCTCTCTATTTCTTTATTTGCTAAGTAGTGTAATTTGTTAATATTGTAGTTGTAGTTGAACCCTAGTTAGGATTAGTATAGTCATTTCAATTTTTTTGCTTTCTTGAATGATTACTATGGTTATTGTTGTTGTAGTTAATGTTTGGAGGGTTGTTGGTGCCACATTAGTTGGGGTCTCCATTATAATATAATTGTGAAATTGTTTTGGTGGTTTGGAGACCTAAACTAGTTTTATGGTATATATTGGTATTGGGTCATATGTTGCCCATGAATGGTGGTACTATGTTGTATATTTTTGGGGGTGTTCTAAGCCCGACTGAGGTTTGGGGTGTTGTACAGGATGGTTATTGTTGTATGGTGACTTGTTAGTTTAATAGATAATTGTGTTGTAGTTTTGTTAGCATAGGTGCTCATTGTTGGAGAATGGTGTTGGTCTTTTGGTGGTGTTGTATATAAGGGATAATATTGAATGGAATAAGTGTGGGGTGTATGTTGCCGGATGTGGTACTAAAAAGGCGGAGCTGTTGTAGGGTTTGTTATAGCTGGTGTCATTGGGTGGTGAAGTCTGAGTAACCACCTTATTGGCATTAGCTAATGCAATTGGTTGATGGTTTGTTAACTGTTTTCAGGATTAATGGCTCCCAAAAGGCACAGGCGCTCTGGCGGTCCTTCCCACCGACCTGCTTATGATGAATCTAGATTCCAATCGGAACAGGCTGAGGATGACTTCCATGCCAAAGCTAATAAAACGTTCATTCAAGAAATCCCGATTGATCGGGCTGCCCTCCGAGTTGAAAAAGTGGAGATGTATGAAGAGATTCGGCGGCGGGAAATGGAGTTCCTCTTTGCTGACCCTGACCTGTCAACAAGATGTTGGTTCGTGAATTTTATGCAAATTGCCCATTGAATTTGGGTAGGGAGTTGATTGTGCGGGGTACGGTGGTCAGTGCTCAGATTCCAACAATTCGCCGGGTGTTGAGGTTACCTCCATTCACCAGCGATGTTGACTACTATCATGACAGGCCCGGGGTGACCTGGGAGGTCATGACAGATGTGCTTTGCACGGAGGGGCGACCTAGTTGGCTAAAGGAAGATATAACTCTCAACTCTAACTCCTTCACTCACCTAGCTAAGTGTTGGTTGACGGTTATCTGTAGCAGGTTCCTGCCTTCTAGCAACACCACGGACGTGAACTTCACCAGGGCATTGTTGACTTGGTGCTTTATGACAGGGAAAGATTTCGATGCAGCACGGATAATTGGTGATGAAATGGTCTTACGGGGACCGCTGCTGTCTAAGGGATTCTACTTCCCTTCCTTGGTAACCACGCTATGCTTGCTTAGGAACACTCCTACCAACCCTGCTGATGGTGACTTGCCCCCAAAAGCAGCTTTCAAAGCTTCCAGTATCAGAGTGGGGAGGGGCACTCGCACTACCATTGAGATTGATGATGAGGAGGACGATCCGGTCCCTATGGCACACTCTAGGCGGTCTGTAGACAGTGCTGGACCCTCTTGGCGCTCTCAGTCTGGAGCGGACCTATCTCGCTCCCAGTCCTCCCGGCCTATGTTGCGCTCATTGGAGGAAGAGGTTGCGGATCTTCGCACCTCGGTGGATGGTCTACACACAAGGTTGGACGCCATGTCACAGCGGCAAGCTAGATCTGAGAACAAGTTTATGGCTTGGCTGCGTGCTTTGGGAAGGGCCTGCCATGTCGATCCCAGTACCGTCTCCGACTCAGATTGAGTTTCAGGGAAGTTTTCTCACCCTTCTGTTCTTTACTGTATTCTGATGACATGGGGACATGCCATTGTTTTAAGTGTGGGGTGGGAGAATTGCTCTGACTGTGTATGGTAATGTATATAGATGTATGTTGTTGTGCTGTATTATTAGAGTAATATGTTGTATGTGTGTGAGTTTGTTATATTAGGATTAGCTGACTTGGCCCAACGACGGACACTTTTTGACGGGTTTCTTGAGGGTCTAAGTCAAATAAAAAAATAAAAAATAAAAAATAAAGATCGACTGGTAAAGGACTTTTCCTGATGACGGACTAGGTGGACAATACTCTTGAGGGAAGTAGTCCATGTAGGATTTTTATTTTATTTTATTTTCTTCTTTTAGGTAGTGTATTACCCCCCCCTTGGTTTTTCTTTTGACCACGGTTCTTTTCCAAGGGTTTTTCTTGAACCGAGTTAGGTAGATTTTTCTTTTTGAAGTTTAAGAATAAATGGGTGAAGGGCAGAATGTAACCCCAAATGTGTACGCTTGTATAGAAAAGAACCTGAGTGTGTGACATCTAAGCTTGTTTGTGGACTCATAATATATGCCTTAATTGTGCACATCTTGACTTGCTTGAACACTCGTATGATTGTGTTGATGAACTGATTCGGAATGAGTTACATGCTAAGTGTGTGTGAGCTGTTACTTGCATCTAATGTTTGCATATGATGCCTAGAACTTGCCCTGTGTGTTTGCAAAGCGAAATAGAAGTTGTTTGGTTTTAGAGATGATTGAGGCATTTCTTTGTTTAACCCTTTATACTTGAAAATCCACCTGTGCATATTACCATAGTTAACCCCTTTTGAGCTTGAAGCCTTTTCTTTGATAACCCTATAATGATCTAAAATGTGGTGTTTAAATACGCTAATTGAACTCTTCCCTCCTAGAAGCACTTGAAGCACTAAAATAGATACAAAAGTCAAAGTGTGGGGTGGGGAGAAAGAAAAAAAAAAAAAAAAAGAAAAAAAAAGAAGGGAAAATCAAGAATGAAGGTCGGATTGGTGAACTGGCAGTGTATAATAAATCTGAAAAAACAAAAAGAGAGAGAGAAAAGAGAAAAAGAAAAGTAGCCAGTTGTACCAAACGAGAAGTGGGGTGGAGCAAGTGAAACAAAATGTGGAGAAACAAGTGGGTTGATCATGGAAGTAAAATAAAAGGAAGTGTGTATTAAAAGTGCTTAGGGAGGTTAGTCACTATATCCAAATATATCCTACCCGTCCCTTAGCCTACATTACAACCTATAAAGACCTCTTGATCTTTGACTGAATGACTCGATTAGTGGAGTATTACACTAGGGGCAAGCTTATGGTGTGTCTGTGTGGCATGTGAATGCTCTTTGCTGAGAGTGAGTGAATTCTTTATATATATGGTTCCTTATTGTTGAATTTTATGTGTGTGTGGAACTTCTCTCAAATTTTGTTTATGTGAGGGCATGTGACTCTGGAAGAAAAAGTGAGTCTTCACTTCTGTTAGAGTAATTAGAGTGAGCACAAGTGTGTCTTGGCATGAGAGTCTGCATTTGAGATATGATTGTGTATCGCTTAGGTCAATCTTTGATAATAGCAGGTGTGACATAAATTGGGGTAATGCATTGAGCAGTTAGGCCTAGAAGTGTGGTTTAGTTTGCTCGAGGACGAGCAAAGGTTTAAGTGTGGGGTGTTGATAATAGGTGAATTTGACTATAATCACGCACCAAATAATCACCTTCTTGTGAACTTTTAATGTGGAAAATGACAACAAAATGCTCTTATTAGTGCTTTACATGATTTGCAGGTGATATAGGTGTAAGGAAGGCTAAGGGGCGGTTTTGGAGTCAACTATTGATGAAAAGAGGCTAATTGTTGAATTTCCCAAGTAACCCATTCAAAACAGGCCAAAATGCCCGGGTACAAGTTCCACCGCGGTTCTACCGCGACCGCGGAGAAACCGCGGTGGAAGGCAGTCTCTGAAGGTTGAAGATTCCGCGAAGGCGTTTGACCGCGGTTCTACCGCGACCGCGGTAGAACCGCGGTGGGCACAGTAAACTTCGGGGACTTAAGTGTAAAACACGGGATTTTTAGACCTAAACCCTATTTAAAACGCTAGACTTCGCCCAAGAGAGGCAGCTATTAAATTCTAAGGGTTCTTAGCAAGAAAAACAATTGTGAGAAAGTACTCTAAACATCTTTCTTCTTTTCTTTTGATTTTATGATGAATTCAAGCTTAGTTTATTCTCCCATAGTCATGAGTAGCTAAATTCCTTGTCTAAGGCTTTGATGGACCCTATTGAGTGATGAACTTCTTGTTTATGTGAATACAAATTGCTAGTTAAATCTTTATTTGTTCAACTTCGTGTTCGTTGTAGTTAATTGATAGGATCCTCAATTAGCTGTGCCTATTTAGTGTGCATAACTTGGAAAAGAGTGCA
>NW_017694164.1:0-4195 GCF_001879085.1 Nicotiana attenuata | reverse complement strand
AATAGATGCGTAAATCAAGAGACAAGTGTCGAGCAGAGGTTATGGAATCCCAGCATAAGCATACATCATAGTATTCTTTCCCATGAGAACAACAGAGTCACCTCTCAAACTCATGAGAACAATAGAGTCACCTCTCAAACCCTTCCTAATACATGAAGATGGGGTCATGACTATATACTAGAAACGGGTTATAAGGGAAAACCTTGTCTCAATTATATTTACTTTGTAAAAATCTGTTACAAGAAAAATAGTTACGAGAAAGTTATAGATGTACTTTAATACATGTAATACTCAAAAGCTTGTTCAAGTTCATGAATAAAAACTTGTCAAAGTTGTGGCATACAAAACATGTGTATTCCGATATCTTTCATCGTATTATAACACCATTATGAAGTTGAGACGTCTTCTTCATTAAGTGTCGATATATATAAAAGGGCCCTCTTTTATAAGCCTCATGTTAATAAGTCATGAGAAGAATCATAAAGCAATTTCAAAGGATAAAAATGCTAAACTATTCTACAAGTCCTAAATAGATAAGAAAAAGGCAAGAATAAAACATATTGAAGTACCAAGAAAACTTCTTAAAAAAGACTAAGTAAAACTTAGTCAAGCAAAATATTTTTACAAGTGCCCCATTATGATAACTGGGGACTTAACCAAAAAATCCCTTAAAAAGGTCAAGGGATAAAACCACCAATTAATAAAAAAACAACAAAGGAGTAAAATATTCAACTTGTCACTAAAGGGGTTGGAACTTCTGAAGTTGCAATGTTAACTTCACTTTCAGAAGCAACTGTAGGCATGGTAGCAATTTCTGAGGAAGTAGCGGCAGTTGGGCTTGAAGTGTTAAAGTCACCGAGGGAAGCAAGAGTCACGGGAGCTTCAGCTTCCACGGACTGTATCGGTGAAGTTTCACCCTCGGGAGCTGGAATTGTAACATTTTCAACTTCAACAGAAGCGGCTCCTTCATTTAAAAGTTCCTCAGCCACGGGAGTTTCATCTGCTGGAGAAGGAAAGTCAAGTGGTTGTTGAGTTATTTCAATGGTTCTCAATACCTTGGCCAATTCCGATTCTAAATCAATGTTTTCTTGACTGGCTTCAGTTAAGGCATCACGGCGGGAGTTTAGAAAGGCCCAGCTCACCTCTGTGTTAAAGTTCTCCTCAAGAAGCTCATAATCCCTTTCCCACGAGGCAAGATCATTTTTTAACATTTGATTTTCAGCCAAAGTGAAATCAAGGGTAGCTTCAAGGGAGGCACGAGAATTCTCTAAGGCACGAACCTTATCAGAGGAAATTTGCAAGTCAGCCCGAGCCTGAGACAAGTTTTGAACTAGCTCTCCTGCGTACTCCTCTTTCTTGCTCAACAATACCTTAAGTTCTCTAATCTCTTCGCTTGACTTTGATAATTGTTCTGAAAAAGAACATTCAAGGCGCTCTTTATCCTTCTCAGCTTTACTAGAAGAAGCCTTGGCCTCCGCTAATTCAGAAGTCAGAATTTGCTTTTGCTGTTCCAGGTCACGTTTATTCTCTTGCAATTCTTTTATCTTTTTCTGAGCATTTTTAAACTGCTCTTTCCAATTGGTTGCCTCAAGCTGGGCTTCTCTAGCTATCCTCTCAGCCTCAAGAAAAGTCTGATCAGACTCGCGAGCCTTCTTTTCTAAGAGGGAAATTCTTCCCATCAATTCCGTACCAATGAGGTTAGCCTACAAAAACAACTCATGAAAGTTAGAATTAAAAAGAAAGAATTTATTAAAGAGTAAAGGGAGAGTACCTTCAATGTACAGTGAACTATATCATTCATCAAAGTTAGACAATTGTGACTGTCCATCTTCTTTTTCTCAATATCCCCAATTAAAGGTTCAAGCCAAAAATCTACTCTGCCAGACTTCCTTAAAAGACTGCTATTAGCAGGAACCTCAAGTGTTACACTCCTCATAGCCATGCTTCTACTACTAGAACCCTCCTCTGCATAATGAGCAGAGGAAGGGGGAACTATAGAGGGAGGAACGGTAGAAGAGGTGAAAATAGTAGTAGTCGAAGGAGTCGAGGCAGGTAACGGAGCAGAAATTGACAAAGAGGTAGGAACAGACAAAGTGGGTAAGGAAACACTTGAAATTAGAGGAGGAGGAACAGAAAGAACAGGAACGGAAGATGAAAGAGGAATTTCATCTAAAACCGGACCTAATTCACCACTTTCGAAGCCCTCAATAAAGAGGCGATGAGTGGATTCAGGGGAGTCCCTTGGAATGGTTTCTTCATCGGAGGTAATAGTAACAGGTTCGGAGATACGAGCGGGAGAGATTCCAGTTTCATCCTCAGAAACAATGCGCCTCCTGGTTCTAGGACGAGCTGTCAAAGAGGTATCTTCATCTTCATCAACGTCAGAATCCTCTTCAACCACTTTTCTCTTTGACAGTGTGGCTTGTGTTCTTTCCAAAGCAAGAGGAGTACTGGAAGAAGCTCGAAGAGTGATAGCTACTTCAGCCGACATCCCTCGAATAGCAAATCCTGACAATAATAAGGATATAAAGTTAAAAGAGGGGAAAAGAATTTAACACACGAGAAGCAAAAAGGGATGTATACCGTGAGTTTTCACTTTCCAACCATGTTTGTTGGAAATAGATTTCCAAGTTCGTGCCTCCATAGGCACGGCTTTCAAGACAGCATCTACCCAACCACGAAAATTAGGAACGGGTTTCACATCTCCCATGGTTGCTACAAAAAAGCAAAGGAATAATAATAAAATTAGAAGAGAAGTTGAAATAACGAAAGCAGATACGGCAAGGAAGAAAATACTTACGTGCAAAGTTCCATTTCTCAGGAAAAGGAATATTTTCCCCCACCAAATCAATTGTAGGAACAACAACAAACCGGGTGTACCAGCCACGGTCGTTATTATCTTCAGGGTTAACCAAAACCCTCTTACTTCTTGCAGTTAAGGTAAAAACACCATTGCGGAATAGCTTGGGGTGATAAAGATGAATTAGATGAGGGAAAGTAAAGTCGACATCAGCTTTGGTTGACATATACCTCAAACAAGCTACTGCTCTCCATACGAGAGGACCAACTTGAGCCAAACAAATTTTGAAAAAATGACAGAAATCAAGTATGACTGGATCAATAACAGGAATAAATCCCAAAGTAAAGGGATAAGTGTAAACGAAAGAAAAGCCAACCCTATAAGAAGATATTCTTTGATGTGGAGTAGGAATAACTATTTGGGTGTCACCTCTCCAACGACAATCTCTTCGAATAATTTGAATCAAAGGTTCAGTAATTAAAGAGGGATATTTATCAGCTCTCTCTAATTTAATCACTTGGTCACGAAGGGATTCTTTATCATGTTCGAAAGATAAATCTGTTGGCACAATTTCTTCAACCAGAGGCTCTTGGTTAGACTTAGAAGATTCTTTGCCCTTAGAAGTGGATCTGTTAGAAAGAGAGCCTCTAGAGATATTGCCAGAACTAGAAGAAGGAATGATAGAACCAGAGGTACCACCACGAACCGACCCTGTACCACGAAGCACACCTCCTCTACCTCTTCTATATCTAGCAGGAGCATTGGGAAAACTATCAAGAATTGGAACTCTTTTAGGGTTAGGATTCGAAGACGATAGTGAGAAGATATGAACAGAAGATATGAACTGAAGAAGAAGTGAACGAGAGTAAATAGCAAGAAATTTGGTAAAAAGCTTGTGAAGAAGAAGACAAAGGAAAAAGGAGGCAAGTTTATATATAAACTCAACCGTCGATAATTAAGAAGTGTAATGATGAAAAGCCTATAATAAAGGTAACTACCACTTTGTGAATAGTGGAGTTAAAAAAGCCTTAGAAAAAGGCTGCAAAATCGCAGAACTAATGAAAAGGTGACACGTATATGGTGCATTAAATAGAAGAGACAATTGAAGCGTCGACACTGTCATAGCATTGATTATGGCAAAAATTCCCTTTTTAGTGAAGATCCACTTCCCAAATATTTAATTGATAAATAAATGGAAAGTGAGGGGACTATCTGTATTGGAAAAAAAACTGAATTTATAATTGAAGATGACGTGGCATGACACGTAGACTGGTCAAATGGTCAAAACATGATGAGCAATTAAGAGGCACGGGAGATATCAGATACGAGGAGAAGAAAGTTAAATAGGCACGAGATGCTATTCAAATGATACGAGTCTCGTATCTATTTAACTAA
>NW_017694163.1:0-4195 GCF_001879085.1 Nicotiana attenuata | reverse complement strand
CTTCCATGGTCTCCTTTAGATCTGTCTCAGATCTACAAGATCCATGGCCTCTCTGGCCATTTTTCGGCAAGTTCAAAGCAATATGAGTCTCTCCGACTCAGGATCCGACTTCCCTCAAGACCTTCTCATCCTAGGTCTTCTCTGCCACTCTTAAACCTTCTAAGGTTCTTTACTCGTCTATTTCTTTCAGATCTGTGACGTGTTTGGTCTTTAATAGACGTTTTAGGGTTTTTTTTCCAAATTTCCTTTTCAAAATTGTTCAAATCCGATTTTTTAGGTTTCTGGGAAAAGCTTTTACATGTTTTCTGACTCTTTTGCTCTCTCCTATGTGTGTTTATGCTAGCTTGTTTATTTCTTATTATGTTCAAGATTGTTCTCTTATTTCTTTCCTGATTTTGCAAGATTCTTTTCTGTTCTTTGTTCACATGCTAACTTAGGTCATTGCTCCTCACTCTTTGCTATGTATGTTTAAGTTCGTGCTTTGATTTTGTTTCACTTCACTAAGTTTCGGTGATATTCCTGCTCAGCATGTTCTTGCCTACCTTTTGTCATGAAACTCGTAGTTTCTCTTGCTTTTGTTTGTATGTCTACCTCTCTCAACGACTTTGAATGATTTCTCACCATGATTCTATTTGAAACCCTAAAATTTAGGGGTTTTTCTTTGGGTAGATGGCACTAGGGTTTCACTTTGGAACCCTAGGTTTCCAGACTCGGGGTGAGCCTGTAGTCGAATTCGGATGATTCTAAAATTTTTCATTGTTAAGCTTTTCTTTTGTTTGAACGGTATGCTTTATACATGAGGAAAAGCTTCCCTTTCAAAAGATTTCACCCAGGATTGATCATGCTAGTGATTCAGTATTGATTTCTTTCGATTGAATCTCTTTCACTCTACTGGTTGTTTATTTTGATCCTTTTGTGTAAAGATCCTAGGCTTGTGATGTTTTCCTTAAATACTTGGTCTTTTGTATCTCTTCTGTGATTCTGTACCAACGTTTGAATTATTCTTTCCTTAATTACCAACTATGTACTTGACCCTATTTGTGCACTACATGGTTTCCTTACCTTAATCAAGCCTTAGTAAATTGATTTTTCCTCCTTATTCCATCTCGATTAGCCGTTTGACCTAGATCCCTTAATTAAAGGAGTCTAGTTGTCTTAATTGATACTAATTGATTGGTTTCTATGTTTGTGCACACTTTGCCTGCCTTACTTGTTTTCAAAAACTATATAAGGACCTAGTCCTCCCTCTTTCTAGGAGGAGTCAATTCTCTCATAATCAGAAACACTCGAAAATACACCACTCACACACTGAACTAACTTGAGATCTTTTGGAACTGTTGTTTGCAATTCGGCTTTTTCAAGGCTACTTTTTCTTACTTAATTTCTTTGAAACTGGTATGTCCTTTGTTTAATTATTCTGCTTCACCCCCTATCTGCTTACTTTACAGCTTCAGGCTTCTTGTTTACTTTATTGCTTATATGCTGTAATTTGTGCTTCATATCTACTTTCTTTGCTTCTGTTTCTGTTATGAATCCTCTACCCCTATTCCCTTCTATGTGTTGAGTTAAGCTCTTGGCCTGACAGTATCCTAAATACTGTCCAGGCCCTGGCTTGATCCACAATGGATCCAAACTCTCAATGCTTGACTGGCATGCTGGTCAGGGGTGTGCCAGCATCCCAATTGCTGGGCATGACCACTAGCTTGCCCTGTCTCTCCCTGATTCCCTTCCCCTTTGTGCACTTACACCTATTCCTAGAATCTTAGCTTCTGCCCCTCTCTTATGAGCCTTACTTTGGGGCCATGAGTTCTATTTGAACTTGGACATCTGAGAGCTGGCCTTTCCATACTGCACTATGCTCTTGATTCTGAAATGTTTTGGGGTGTAAGCACTGCCTGGAGTCCCTTTAAGACTCTTGGAACTTTGACACACTCCAAATTTGAGAAAGTCTTTTGGAAATCTGATCCTGGAAGTTGGTTTATCTCATACTGTTGGACTTTGAGTGTGAATTAGGATAATTAGATGTAGCTGTAACCGCTGATGTAATTTTTACTTTCTTTCTGATTCATTCGGTCTGTAATAATTTTGTAATAATTATTGGGATGGATAGTGGAAAGGGATGGGGAATGAATGCATGTAAAGGGTAGAAAACATGCCTATAGGATCATTTATAGTTCTGCGTTTCTGCACTTAGAAAGCCAGCCTATAGGGTCTTTTGTAATTCTGCATTTTTGCACTTATAAAGCCTGCCATTAGGGTCTTTTTATAATTCTGCATTTCCGCACTTAGAAAGCATGCCTATAGGACTTTTATAATTCTGCATTTTTGCGCTTAGAAAGCCTGCCTATAGGGTCTTTTTATAACTCTGCATTTCTGCACTTAGAAAGCATGCCTATAGGACTTTTATAATTCTGCATTTCAGCATCTAGAAAACATGCCTATAACTCTTTCTGTATTTCTGCATATATACGCCACTAGGCAAACAACTTTAGGCTTAATAATAATCAATCCATTTAGAGATCATGTCTATAGGAATCTTGTAACTGTTAAAATCGAAGACACTTAGAGACCATGCCTATAGGACTAAATTAACTGAATCAGTTTCGTTTTGGAATCTAAAATCAGTCTTAAAATCTGCAGATCCCTTTTCTAGAATTAGTAAACTTTTCCTTAAAATCAGTATACTTCTACATTGTTAGATATCATGCCTATAAGTTTCACCTAGGAAAGCCAGTAGGTAATTGATTAACTGTATCAGTTTTGATAACTACATCTAGTCAAGGCTAATTCAGGCTCCTCATTTGGAAAATATGTGATAACTCAGCCTGTCCTACACTTCACTTAATCAGAGACGTAATCAGTATTTGTAAGTCATGCTAAATAATTTGCCACTTTGAATGAGGAGGCCTACTTGAGCCTTAATTGCTATGTGCTTCCCTTTTAGATGCTATTTGTTATTGCATGTCGCCTAGCTTTTTATCCTTTTGAAATTCTGAAAAGCCCTAACTCCCTCCCTTTAGGATTAGTAGTCTCACTGCCTCCGATACTGATAGGATTGGGGCGGGTAATAGCATGCAATAAGTAACGATACCATTCCACGCTTTAATACCTTAACGGGGTGGGAAGGGTAGATATGGATATGATGACCGATGCGCTAATATCACGCGCGACCCCTCTTCTGAGGAGTGATTGCTGGATACTGCATTGACGCGATCCATATTAATCATAAACCTAGGACCTCCCTCCCTCTATTTGCTTTCATCTATCTTTGTGGAATTATGCAAGTCTTTTTCACAAAATTTCTGCCTTCTTTACCTTTCTCAAGTTTCGATTTACTTGCAATATTCTATGTGAACCCTTTCTATTTGAGCCCTTAATTGCCTACTTGATTATGTGAAGTCACAATGTGACATGGCCAGGAACCACACTAGTGGATCTTGAGGGGTGCCTAACACCTTCCCCTCGAGATAATTTCTAGCCCTTACCCAAACTCTGGTTCTTCAACTCAAACCCCCTTCTTAGTGTCCTAATGCACTTAATCATTAGTTGGCGACTCTTCAAACTCCAAAAACCCAATTCCCAAAAGGGGACGAGTTGTCCTCCCAAATGTCACAAGCCCAATTTCGCCTTAGAAAAAGGGGGCGTCGACAGCATGGCGACTCTGCTGGGGAAATTCTTTAGGCTTTTACCATTTCATGTTATTTGTGACTTTACTGTTTCTTTATTGCCTTTATTTAATGTCTTTATCCCTTTTCTACTACGAAACTGACTTGGCTCTTTGTTTTCTTTTCTTTAAATGCGTTTACCACTTTCCTTCAATACTGTTGTAATTATGAACAATTATTGTAATCCTTACTTTATGAACGTGCAAATACGTGACAACTTGTTTCAATCTTGTAATTGCATCTTCAACATCATATTCCACTCGTGCCAAACAAATACCATAACGACGCTTATAATCAGTGGTTGCGCCCTTCTGATATTACACCCCCTAAATTTGGCAAAGGCGTATTTGCGATAAAACCAGTCAATCAGCGGTGCAGTCGACGGTTCCGTGCCTTTCCCTCTTGAGTTGTCCGCTCAAGGGTACCGGTCTAATTCCCCATAGAAATCTTATTCTGTTTAACTGTGCATGCATCACTATCAAACCTAGCCGAGTCAGTTATGTTGTCCACATAATGACTCTTTAAGATAG
>NW_017694162.1:0-4196 GCF_001879085.1 Nicotiana attenuata | reverse complement strand
GCTGGAAGGCAGTGAATGCATTTAATCCGAGTTCAAAGTCATTTCCCCCATACCTTACTCCTCACTTGGGCGATTTTGGTGGTTCCAAAGAGAGGGTTTCAACATATTATTGCAAGGTAAGTAATCTCCCTCCATTATAAGTTAAATTACATGAACATTAGGTGGATTAAACACTAAAATTTGGTTAAAATCAAGGGTTAGAGCTAGACCTAGGGTCTTAGCAAAACTAAGATTTAAGCATGCAATTTGTTATGAAATGGACTAGAAATCATATTTTATTGATCCTTAGGTTGTAGAGAACAATTTCCTTTGAAAAATATCGGCATCCGGGCGCGTGGGCCCGGGGTCGGAATTTAGGAAACTTGTGGAAAAGGTTGGGAAATTACTTAAATAGATAGAATTCGACCTTTTAAGCCTTTATTGACTAGTTCTTACTTATTTTAACTAGTTTGCGATCGTTCGGCTCCGAATTAAGGGCTTGGGCTTGTTCTTGATATTGGAAGTGCGCTTTGGAACAAGGTGAGTCTCCTTTCTAACCTTGTAAGAGGGAATTGTCCCCATAGGTATAATAATTGAATTATTTGTCATTGTATTCGGGGGCTACGTACGTACTAGGTGACGAGGGTCCGTGCATAGCGACTATTATGCTAAGTTCGGGTAGTTTAACCCATGAGCATGCTTTACGTGATATTCTAGTATAGTTGAGTATCTGGGATTTAATTAACTCTTGTGATTAAGAAGAATGAAATTAGAGAATGACCCTTAACCTATTTGGTTCTTAAAAGAAAATAATTGGCATTTCTATGCACGGTCACCCTTATATGTGTAGTGATTGTTGTTATTGCGTGGAAATGAGTTCATTTCTATGTGACCGCGTCGCACGGTTGATTCGCGAGCGGGCAATAGATGCATCTATGGTTCGAGCCGTTCGATCCTCGGCAGTGCACAATTTACTATTTTTTATGTTGGATCGGGCCATACGTTCCTCGGTGATTATATGCGCATGACTTATGTGACCCTTTTTACGTGGGTTAGGCCTCACATTTACTTTCATGTATAGATGGACACTCGTAATGACAACTTTAAGGAAGAATTGATGTTTTGTAGTTGCTAATTCCTATAAACTGAGTTATTACTGCTTATTATAAATTCTTCTCATTTTACTTGACCTTAGTAAGTATCAAGTCGACCTCTCGTCTCTACTTCTTCGAGATTAGACGGGATACTTACTGGGTACATATTGTTTATGTACTCATGCTACGCTTCTGTACTTAACTGTACAGGGTATGAGGCAGGTGGATCTGGCTATCACTCTAGTGCGCATTCCAAAGCGGATTTGGGACTTCTACAGTGAGCTGCTTTCCCTCCATGTCGATCCGCAACCGAAGAAGTCTTTCTTTTGTATTATTATTTTCTGTCTATTTGGATTCAGACAGTAGGATAGTGTGATATTCTTTTGGATGTATATTCTACTAGTTGCCCATAGCTTGTGACACCAGGTTCTGGCACACACTTTGGTAGACGATTATTTTGGGGTTGTGTAATTATATTATTATAGTATTCAGCTCTTCTGGTTTAAATTCCAAATTGAGTGTTCATTTCACTTATTCTAATTGAAAGCAACATAAGAATTTTAGTAATGTTTCCGCAATGCTTGCCTGACAAGGGTGTCAGGCGCCCTCACGACCTACTGTGGAAATGGGTCGTGACAATATAATGACAAGGAAAGGTTTAAATGGTAACTGATGGAGATGCTGGAGGTGATGCAACTGGTTTAAATGGTAATGGGATATCCAAGGAGTTAGTACCATGCAACAACAGTGCCAAAGAACCTTTGGCCAGTGGCAATTTAGCGAGGGACAACCATGCTCGACCAAATATTTCAAAGAAAAATCTGGTGGAGGAGCTTACGGGCAAACATGCTCACAGATCTAATGTTCCAACACTGCTTTTTTCTACTCCTCACGTCGAACAAATTATTAAGGATGCTCAAAATGCAATGATGTTGAATAATAATATGGTGAAACAACCTATGGTTACATTAAACACCTCTGTTTTTGAAGTTCCAACACAATCATTGGAGTCTTGTGGAGAACATGGTGGTGAGCAATTGGTTCTGTCCACAGGAAACAACAAAGAAATAATCAAGGCAAATTTTAGGGAGATGGTAATTAAATCCAAGCTTTGGTTACAGCAATGTGAATATGAGGGTGAAGAAGACTGGGCTGGTGATTTTGCAGGAGATTCAATTGAGGAAGATGATCAAGAAAGTGAAGAGGAAGAGAGGTTATCAGTTGGCTCGCCTACACTGCCTAGAATTAGCAGCTCGTCAAAAGTAGGTTCAAGCAGTAAGCTTAATGCTAAGGCACCAGATTTCATTCCTTTATCAAGGCACCAGCTTGATGGAATAAAAAAATTGAAGCTCGATCAAAGACAGTGACAGTAACAAAGCAAGATGGGCAGCAGCACCTTGAGAACTCTTCAGTTGCTGCAATAAAAAATGCAGAAGCTGGAAGTAAATTTCAAACAGCAGCAACTCCCAATAATCAGATTACTCAAGGTAATGTTTCAAGCCACTATGTGCAGCAGCAACAGCTTACTACAGCTGGTACTAATGTTGATGGTCAACGAGCAACAACACCTAACAATTCCGGACAGCAGCAGCAGAATGCAATCACAGCAGGAGCTGTAGGTACACTTACAACTGGTGAGCAGCAGCAGCAGCAGGACATAATGTCACCAGCTATCACTTTGGAGGACAGGAATTTGCTTGATGCCTTGGTAAGTTCCAAACCACTAAACTCTATAAATACTCAAGTTGCTAGCACTGGACGTTTGAATAAAATCAGACAAGAAAACAAGGCTGCTTTGATTCAACAAAAAGATGGAAATACATGACTATGTTCTAATAGACCTGCATACAGATTCAATGATATTGAAGAATGCAGTGGAAGGAGAATGGCCTATCCCTTGGTCTGTAGCAAGAGAAGTGGAGGAGATCAAGCAACTAATGCCAAGATGCAATGTTACAATTTCACATAAGAACACTCTCTTAATTGTTACAAGTTGCACTATATAACTAGTTCGATATCACAATAGAAATTACAGAAAATCACAGTTGCTAATTACACTATATAAACTAGTTAGAATAACCATTGTATTTACATAATTAAGATTTGAAAATGATTCCAGAGAAAAGTGTTACCTGATTCACCATCATTTTGTTGAACTTCAGTACCACCAGCAGAACTATTCAAATCACAAGATTGATCATCATGTGCCTGGTCTTCAGAAGAGTTCTGATTATCCATCAACTGCTCAATATAAGGCTGGGTTGCAGAATGGTTTTGACCATCCATCAAATGCTCAATATAAGGTCGCACATCTTCATCGTCGTCTTGTTCAATTACCAGTCGGTTGCGACCTCTAGTTCGCATAGTTCCTTCTCCAAAATGAAAAAATTATCTAGCTGCATTATGCTATATTAGTACTATATTGACTCCAACAAATCAGCAGGCCACTTGCAAAACATGAGGAAGCATCATCCAAATCTCAATATGTGAAAAATATCAACAACTCAGGTAACGCAAACAAAGCCTTGCGACAAATATTGTTCTAGAGATAAGAGTTATTTATGCACTAGGAAAATAATTATCAAGTGATAGTACCACCTTATAATATCACATTTAAATGGATACAATAAGCAAAATATAAGTAGAAGAAAGCACAATAAATTCACTCAAACATCCAATATTCAAATTTCTGAAGCAAAAAATAACACCCTTAGAGTTTATTACATAACACTTGCAACAAAAATATTCTATAAGTACCGCCTATCTTATTCAGAATCACATTCATTTTCTATGTTATTTTCTCCCTCAACATTAGCTTCACCATCATTTGGAAAAGGTTGAGAATCTATGTTTGTATCAATTATTATCCCATCGACACCACTTCTTACCCAATCATTATACTCATCTTCTCAAACACAAGCATTTTCTAAAAGAGCCAAGTCAGTGGCATCACTTTGCGTTGATGACTCAAACTGCACACTATTTTCCTCTCCCATATTGAAAATGTCTCGAGGTAATTAACTTAGGGACAAACCATTCATGATCTTGAGGATCTTGCACAAATATTACTTGTTGAGCTTGTTCTGCAAAAATAAGGGCTCATGACGTTCTCGATCGCCAGAG
>NW_017694161.1:0-4196 GCF_001879085.1 Nicotiana attenuata | reverse complement strand
AAATATGCTGATGTTGCAAGAGTTCACGAACTAACCTTTGGGAAGGGGAATGGGCCTAGAATTGGGCTCTAAAACTCTTAAAATTGTGATCCAACAACTTAATCGACTCTTTTATTTTTAGTTTTTTTTAAAATAAGATAAAAATACTACACAATAAAAAAACTAACACTAATTAATTAAACTAAACATGAAACTATATTTTGTATTTTCGAAATTATATAAAGATTAAAATAAGGTACTATTTTTTGTATTTTTTAAAAAAAATTATGAAAAATACATAAATTAAAATATTTTTTTTTAATTTTTATTTTTCTTGTAATAAAATAAAGTAAAAGAGTCAAAATGAGTTGAAATAGCTATATTAGGCCTAAATTAAATATTTACATGCTAAAATATCAAAAATTTTGGGGAGGGTCAAAAATCACATGTCTACAGCGGTCATTTTCCGCTTCTGCGGAATCTCACTTATTGTCCAAAATTCCGCATCTGCTGTCCTTTTGTCGCGTCTGCGACTCCGCAGATGCGGTTGGCATCTTCGCACCTGCGACTGCTGTCGCTTATGCGGTTCTTAAATCGCTTCTGCGGTACCGCTTCTGCGGTCCCATTTCCGCAGAAGCGAAAATATCAGAAGCAGCAAAATTCTGCAATCTCTTTAAGTTCAAAACTTCCCATTAGCCATCCGAAATCACCCCGAGGCCCTCGGGACCTCAACTAAGAATACAAACATGATCCAATACCTTATTCAAACTTGCTCCAATCATCAAAACACCTCAAACAACACTAAAACCATCATTTCTCATCGAATTCAAGTCTAAGTTCTTCTAAAACTTCCGAAACACGCATTCGATCAGAAACCCAACCAAAACACCTCCGAATGACCTGAAATTTTGCACACACATCCAACATCACCTAACGAAGCTACAGCAACTCTCGGAATCTCATTCCGACCCCCGGATCAAAATCTCACCTACCAATCGGAATTCGCCAAAATACTAACTTCGCCAATTCAAGCCTAATTATACACCGAACCTCCAAAATCAATTCCGATCGCACTCCTAAGTCACAAATCTTCCCCCGAAGCTAATCGAATCACCGAAAATTACATCCGAGCCCTCTAACTCATTAGTCAACGTCCGGTTGACTTTTCCAACTTAAGCCTTCTTGAAAGGGACTAAGTGTCTCATTTTCTACCAAAACCAATCCAAATCAACTATAACACACCAAATACTGATAATGAAACATGAAGAAGCATATAATTGGGGGAAACAGAGCGGTAACTCATGAGACGACGGGTCGGTCGTCACATCCTCCCAACTTAACAACGCTCGTCCTCGAGCGTACCCAGAGTTGCTCTAGAAGCCAACCAATAGCTGAATGACTTTACCAAGCATATACCCGGGGTGATCCCACGTCACCCTATCTCATATAGGTCTGACAACGCAACATAGCTGAAATTACCCAATCCAGCCCTCTAACTCATTAGTCAACATCCGGTTGACTTTTCCAACTTAAGCCTTCTTAAAAGAGACTAAGTGTCTCATTTCTTATCAAAACCATTCCAAACCCACTCTAACACATCAAATACTGATAATGAAACATGAAGAAGCATAACATGGGGGAAACGGGGCGGTAACTCACGTGACGACGGGTCGGGTCGTCACATCCTCCCCAACTTAAACAAACGCTCGTCCTCGAGCGTACCCAGAGTTGTTCTAGAAGCCAACCAATAGCTGAATAACTTTACCGTGCATATAACCGGGGTGATCCCACGTCACCCTATCTCGCATAGGTCCGATAACACAACATAGCTGAAATTTTCACAATCCATCTAGTCCATAAACCATAGAACCACCCTGCACTTTCCGAAATCATACACAAGATAAGAACCTCACATCTATATTCAAAATAAGCCTAAACCAGCTGTAATAGACCATGCCTGCAACCTCGGGTGCAATTATATGATATACCAATAACTCAAACACACGCAACGATAACTCCCATTCACAGCAACTGCCCACAACAACCAAGTACCAATAGAAATCTCTTATTAGCCAAAGTCTCATTCCAACACCTTTACATATACTGCAACTGTTAACTAAAACGCGCAGTAAGCCATCACCATTTCTCAGATCAACCATTCATGAAACCACTTCTCCTTTGGCAAATACTACATCAATTTTTTTTCTGAGTCGAAGCTCGACATTACCCTTCCAACATACTGAAACCGAATCCGTTCGTATTCATTAGTGACCCCAACGATCCTCAAATCCAACACACCACTCTGGTGATGTGACACCTCAATACCGGCCTAAGCCACAACTTGCTTAATACGCGTACCAATAAGAAACGGTCTGAACATACTCAAATCATGAATATGACTCAAACGAAAGAGCGGTACCTCAAGCTCATCAGAACTGCCACGACACAAGGCTGAGACCCTGTCTCACATCATAGAATAGAACACACATGTTTGACCCGCAAGGTCATGTTTCCACACGGCTTTGTTGCAACGTGCGATCCTATCTAATTACTACTTCCACCTCGAACACCTCTAGTCACTATGCTTGAATTCGACAACCATGCTCAATTGATGTCTGGAGCCAAAGAGAATCATTACACATCCCATGCTCTGCATGACCTACATAGGTCTTGTTCAAATTCTTCCAATACCGACACGACGGATGAGATCTGTATGAATTCATGACACTACCGAACCAACCATTCATTGGGTCTATACTTCTGGCAAGAACTATCACCTCATTCTGAACCAAATAATGGTCTTAGCCCCCTTAATTTACTTCATCTGCTCAGATTGCACTGAGATCAAATTCAATAATCTCGCCTCACCCAGTACGAACTGCTCGGGCAATAAGCCACCCCAGACATAATTAAAAGTCTCATATGATGCCACAAAGCGCCGATAGGCTACCGATACGAACGCGGTACAAAAAGAAAAAGAACTCTGAAAGGAACTGCCTAACTCACGCACTACTATGTGCTCTCCTTAGAAAAATAAGAAGCAAGGCACACAAAATAGCATATAGAAAACCATGCTCAATATCATACTGTTGCGGCGCGCAACCCGATCCAAATAACACATTCATGGTGGCGTGCCACCCGATCCACACATAACACTCACCTAAAGAGGTGTACTTCAAGCTAAATTGCTCATTAATATAAAATACCGAATTTCGGTCACAAGTATGCTAAGTGCACAATACCGTCCCTGAGGGGACATATAGCGCTATAAGCTACCAAAACTCAAAGCTCAAATGAGGTGCGATGTACAAATCTGAATCTCGAGAGCCATTTTGCTCATGAACATCATTTCTACGCGAATCCTCAACACATAAGCATTTTCTCAAACCGTCTCAAAACCCACACGCCATAGTGTATCACTGTATAAAATATCTGACAACGGAATAACCCCTTACTCCTCCTCCATAAGGAGCGCATCACTGAAATGAACCCGTTTGGCCTGACATAGAGCCCATATTCACATTTGAATCCATCCGCCAACCTCAAGCTGATCCTGCTCGCACTGAACTAGGTTAATTACCTTTCAAAGGCCCCTAACAACTCATCCTTCGCTAGTAACACATAAGAACATCCATCATAGCCGAAGAAATTATCCGTAGTCCACAACTCAATAGACTGAGTGTCCTTCGGGCATATTTTTCTCAATTCAATGATATTATCGCAACCTTCATACTTGGTTCAAGTCTTCAATCAATCAAGTGACTAACTGCCATACTTACACAATCATCCTGTGGGACACCCTCCCACAACCTACCATTACAAATAACTGGGTCGTGCCCCCAAACCACCGACTGCACAAACACTGAAAAACGATCAAAAATCATTAACCAGGATGCAAGCCCTTTCGCAAAACACCGTTCTCAGGTGACGCCGAAGACAATACCGATTTACCTTAACGTCGAGACTTCTTCCCGGCTCATCCGAGCTCGTGACATCCTTGTCTATACTGAGTTGTTACCTCTATCTTCACCTCAAATTCCATACCACTCATTGTACCCAACATGCCAACATACGATAGAACACGCTCTTCATCACAGCTTCGGAACCATTATTAGATTAACACTTCATCATGTAAAACTTTCCACTTAACTCACTTCAGGAGAACCATAGCAACACACAGGTGAATTCTCATAATCGTAGAATATGCAAATCTCTAA
>NW_017694160.1:0-4197 GCF_001879085.1 Nicotiana attenuata | reverse complement strand
TTATCCGGCGTGCAAGTCACCTCACATAGCACTACATTGTGCAAATTCGGGGTTTCAAACCCTCAACACAGCATTTACATTTATTACTAACCTCAAGCCGGCCAAAATCCTTGCTCGCTATGCCTTTGCTTCTCAAATCGACCTCCTCGTGCATCGAATCTGACCAAAACCACAACGAATACGTCACATTATGCTATAGGAACAATACCCAGGCGAAAACAATCGAAAAATAACTGAAATCTCGAAATTAGCAAAACCCGAGCCCCGGGCCCACTTCTCGAAACTCAGAAATTTATACATCAATACGTTCCTTATCTCCTCACGAGTTCATACGTACCAAGAACTCTCAAATCCGAGCTCAAATGGCCCATCAAATCCCCAAATCAAATTTCAAAATCCCAAGCCCTAGTTCTTCAATTTTTGGCTTAATTTCCATGAATTTCTAGGTAGATTACACACTAAAAACGAGTTTTAAGTTCAAAAATCTTACCTCCAATCGATTCTCCTTGAATCCCTCTTCAATTTCCTTCAAAAAGCTCTCAAAAAGACCAACAATGGAGGAAAAATGACCCAAAATCGCGGAAATGAGCTTTTAAAACATTCTGCCCAGCAATATATTTTTCCTTCTATGCGAACGCAATACACCTCTGCGATCGCATAGAACAATTTTTCACCTCCAAATTTTAACACTATGCGATCGCACAAGCACCACTGCGATCGCATTGACGAAAAAACTTTACACTACGCGATCGCATACAAGGCCACGCAATCGCAATGAACAAAAATCCAAGCTCCCAAGTTTCCTCTATGCGGTCGCACTACTGACCCGCGATCGCATTGAACAATTGACCAACCTCAAAAATCCTTCTATGCGATCGCAATACTCCCTCTGCGATCGCATAGAGCAAAGTGCTCTGCAACAGCTAATGCCCTTTTTCTGCAACTTTCATAGCCCAAAACTTCCCGTTAGCCATCCGAAATCACCCCGAGGCCCCCGGGACCTCAACCAAAAATACCAACACCTCCTATAACATCATTCAAACTTGTTCCAATCATTAAAACACCTCAAGCAACACTAAAACCATCATTTCTCATCGAATTCAAGCCTAAGTTCTTTAAAAACTTCCGAAATACGCATTTGATCAAAAACCCGACCAAACGACGTCCGAATGACTTGAAATTTTGCACACACATCACAAATCACATAACGATGCTACAGCAACTCTCGGAATTCCATTCCGACCCTCGGACCAAAATCTCACCTATCAACCGGATATCGCCAAAATGCTAACTTCGCCAATTCAAGCCTAATTCTACACCGGACCTCCAAAATTGCTTCCGATCACACTCCTAAGTCACAAATCACTCACCTAAGCTAACCAAATCACCGGAAATCACATCCGAGCCTTCTAACTCATAAGTCAACATCAGGTTGACTTTTCCAATCCAAACCTTCCTTAAAGAGACTAAGTGTCTCATTTTCTACCAAAACCAATCCAAATCGACTCTAACACACCAATACTGATAATGAAACAAGAAGAAGCATAAAATGGGGGAAACGGAGCGGTTCTCATGAGACGACGGGTCGGGTCATCACATCCTCCCCAACTTAAACAAACGTTCGTCCTCGAACGTACCCAGAGTTGTTCTAAAAGCCAACAAATTGCTGAAAAACCTTACCATGCATATACCAGGGGGTGGTTCCCCGTCACCTTATCTCACATAGGTCCGATAACACAACATAGTTGAAATTTCACATTCCATCTGGTCCATAAACTATAGTACCACATTGCACTTTCTGAAATCATACACGAGATCAGAACCTCACATCTATACTCAGAATAAGCCCGAACCAACTGTAGTAACCCATACCTGCAACCTCAGGTATAATCATATGATATACTACATAACCCAAACACTCGAAATGATAACCTCTATTCACAGCAGTTGCCCAAAACACCCGAATACCGGTAGAAAACCTCTTATCAACTAAAGTTTCCTTCCAATACTTTTACATATACTGCAACTGATAACTAAAACACGCAGTAACCCATCACCATTTCTCAGATCAACCATTCATGAAACCACTTCTCCTTTGGCAAATACTACATCAAATTTCTGAGTCGAAGCTCGATATTATCCTTCCAACATACTGACAACGAATCTGCTCGTACTCATTAAAGATCCCAACGATCTCATCTAATGAACACACTACTCTGGTGACATTACACATTAGTACAGGACTAAGCCACAACTTGCACAATACGCGCACCAATAAGCAACAGTCCGAACATACCCAAATCATGAAAATGAGTCAAATGAAAGAGCTGTACTTCAAGCTCTCCAGTACCACCACAACAGAAGACGGAGAACCCGTCTCCCATCATAGAGACAGAACACACGAATCTAACTCGCAATATCATACATCCGCATAACTTTGCCCCAATGCGTGACCTCATCCAGTACGAACCGCTTAGGCAATAAGCCACCCCGTACATAACCAAAAGTCTCATATGATGCCACAAAGTGCCGATAGGCTACCGATTAAAACGCGGTACAAAAAGGAAGACGAACTCTGGAAGGAACTGCCTAGATCACGCACTAATACGTGCTCTCTTTAGAAAATAGGAAGTAAGGCATACAAAAATAGCATATAGGAAACTATGCTCAATGACACACTGTTACGGCGCGCAACCCGATCCAAATAACACACTCATGGCGGCGTGCCACCCGATCCACACATAACACTCACCTAAAGAGGTGTACATCGAGCTAAATTGCTCATTAATATAAAATACCGAATTTCGGTCACAAGCACGCTAAGTGCATAATACCGTCCCTGAGGGGACATATAGCTCTATAAGCTACCAAAACTCAAGCTCAACTGAGGAGCGATATACAATCTGAATATCGAGAGCCATTTTGCTCATAAACATCATTTCTACGTGGATCCTCAACACATAAGCATTTTCTCAAACCGTCTCACAACTTACACGGCGTAGTGTATTGCATAAAACATCTGACAACGAAATAACACCCTGACTCCTCCATAAGGAGCGCATCGCTGAAATGAACCCGTTTGGCCTGACATAGAGCCCATATTCACATTTGAATCCATCCGTCGACCTCAAGCCGATTCTGATCACACTGAACTAGGTTAATTACCTTTCAAAGGTCCCTAACAACTCATCTTCCGCTCGTAACACATAGGGACATCCATCAAAGTCGGAGGAATCATCCGTAGTCCACAACTCAATAGACTGAGTGCCCTCCGGGCATATATTCTCAATTCAACGATATTAACACAACCTTCATACTTGGTTCAAGTCTTCAATCAATCAAGTGACTAACTGCCATACTTACACAATCTTCCTGTGGGACACCCTCCCACAACCTACCATTACGAATAACTGGGTCGTACCCCCAAACCACCGACCGCACTAACGCTGAAAAGCGATCAAGAATCATTAACCAGGGTGCAAAGCCTTTTCACAAAACACCGTTCTCAGGTGACGCTGAAGACAATACCGACTTACCTTAAACATCGAAACTACTTCCCTGCTCATCCGAGCTTGTGACATCCTTGTCCATACCGAGCTGTTACCTCTATCTTCACTTCAAATTCCATACCACTCATTGCACCCAACATGCCAACATACGATAGGACACGCTTTTCTTCACAGCTTCAGAACCATTATTAGATTAACACTTCATCATATAAAACTTTCCACTTAACTCACTTCAGGAGAACCATAGCAACACACAGGTGAATTCTCATAACCGTAGAATATGCAAATCTCTAAGTAGTGGTCCAACCCACCATGACCCTTTCGGGATCCGCCTACACGTAACAGGCCCATAACAATGGAGTACTCTTGAATAACATCATTTACGGCGGACGACAGGCCTCATCTGAACCGCCACAAATCAGACGCGGAACCTGATCATGCTGAAGGAATTGATCTCTACCACCAATATGCCAATAGATATTTGGCTAACCAATCCATCTTCTTTCGACTTACCCTGATTGCCCTAGGAATAATAGTAACTGCATTCAACATATAACACCATCCATCCGCACTCATTCCGAGTGACTTTGAATCACGAGACCATGCTGTCTCACATCCCACGAACCATTTCGTACCTTCCAACTCGCTACATCGCAAATCAAAACATCCTAGACATCTACGAATTCCG
>NW_017694159.1:0-4197 GCF_001879085.1 Nicotiana attenuata | reverse complement strand
ATCTACACCTTATCACCCAGTAGGCAATGGGCAAGCAGAATCAACGAACAAAGTCATAATCAACAATTTGAATAAACGTTTAGAGGAATCAAAGGGTAATTGGCCTGAAGTGTTACCCGGAGTTTTATGGGCATATCGCACGACAACAAAGACGAGCACAGGTGAAACTCCTTTCTCTTTAGTTTATGGAGCTGAAGCATTAATACCAGTTGAAATAGGAGAACCGAGTACAAGATTCTCACAAGCAACACAAGAGTCTAATGATGAAGAGATGCGGGTCAATTTGGATCTACTGGAAGGCAAGAGAGAAGCCGCATTAATAAGAATGGCAGCACAAAAACAAGTGATCGAACGATATTACAACAGGAAAGCACGACTGCGATACTTCAAAACTGGGGACTTCGTGCTTAAAAAGGTTTTTCAATCTACAAAGGCGGCCAACGCGGGTAAACTAAGTCCAACCTGGGAAGGACCCTACAGAGTTCGAGATATTGCAGGAAAAGGAGCATACGAGTTGGAAACAATGGACGGGAAGGTGCTTCCTTCGCATTGGAATGCAGTTCATTTGAAGAGATACTACTTCTAAGGAAAAACCCACGGTCAGGTATCACCATGTTAAATTATATTTGTTTTTGAATTGTTAAAATTTTACTAACGATTTTAGATGATAGGCAAAACGCTAACCCGTACTAAATGATGAGTCACGACCTGTAAGGCAAAATGGAATAAACTAAAATTCCTGGCCCAGGGTTACAATTATTCTGATAGAAATTTAAAAGGGTTAAGCAGTCTTCATCTATAATCGTACCTCCGAGTCCCGTATGTATTTCCTTTTCAGGAAAAGGACCAAATGAGAGAAACTATCAAGTGCTCGAGGCATCATACTTCAACACTCAAACACTTGGGGGACTACATAATATACACAAGTATATATAAAGAGGGCAGAGAAGATTGAAGAAAAATCAAGCCTGGGAAAAAGTCAAGTGCAGAGTAATAAAAGTCAAATGAAGTCATGAGCCAAGGCTAAAGAAATCCTTACTGTAATTAGGGTAAAAGCAGTGTACTAAAGCGGGTTGTAAAGAAAAACCTTGCATTTATTGTTCTAAAACGGGTTATAAAGAAAAATCTCGTGTTTGTTGTTTTTTATTAAAAAATCTATTACAAGAAAAACAGTTACGAGAAAGTTATAGATGTAATTCAAGCACATGTAAAGTATTACTCAAAACTTGTCAAAGTTCAGAATTAATACTTTCTCAAAGTTATTGCAAAAAACATGTGTGTTCCTATTTCTTTTATCGTATGATCACACCATTATGAAGTTGAGATGTCTTCTTCATTAAGTGTCAAAATATAAAAGGGCCCTCTTTTATAAAACTCATGTTATTTAGTCATGAGGTTAATGAAAGCATTTTCAAAGAATAAAAATGCATACTATTCTTTAAGTCCTTGAAAATAAAAGGCACGAATAGAACAGATGGAAGTTTAAAGACAAACTTCTTAATATTTTAAAACTAAAGACTAAGTACAAACTTAGTCATCGAACTGTTCATACAAAAAAAAATGCCCCTTAAACAAGACTTGGGGACTTGAACTTTTAAAATCAAACCTTAACTGATAAGCAGGGGTTTGACTACAAAAAGAAAACTATCACAAGAAACCAAAAACCTTAAACATAGTTTTCCAGATTGGTACCTGCAAAAAAGGGAATTTAAAGCAAATTTAAATCTTTTCATTAAGAAGAAAGAAATGAGGAAGGATCATCAGCGGGCTCAACTGGAACAACATCAACAGACGAGATCTCAGCTTGGCTTGCAGCAAGGGGCACAGTTGAGCTTGAAGAAGGTACAGCATCCGAAGCAATTTCAGCATTCACAGTGGCTTCAGCAACGGGAGTTTCAACCACGGGAACTTCAACCTCGGGAGATGAAAAATTTTGTGTTTGTTGAGTTCGTGCGATGGTTTCATGCACCTTGGCTAATTCTGATTCAAGGTTGAAGTTCTCTTGACCCATTTCTAGTAAGGTGTCACGACGAGAATTTAGGAAGGCCCAACTCACCTCGACATCAGTTTTTTCCTCAAGGATTTCATAATCCCTTTCCCAAGCAGCGACCTCATTCTTGAGTCCTTCATTCTCGGCTAATACAGAATTATAAGAAGATTGAAGGGTGGCATGAGAATTCTCCAAAGCATGCATATTAACCACAGAGGCACGAAGATCTTCCTGTGCCTTAGTCAAATTCTGAACTAACTCCCCGGCATAAATTTCTTTTTGGTTCAAAAGATCCTTCAACGCCCTGATTTCTTCACTGGTCCTGGATAACTGTTTAGAAAATGAAGACTCAAGACGTTCTCTTTCCTTTTCCCCCCTGATTCAACGAAGCCTTGATGACCCCCAACTCGGAAGTGAGTGCTCGAACCTGTTGTTCTAAGGCACTCTTGTTCTCTTGTAAATCCTCCATGTCGAGTTGAACACTGCCAAATTGTTCCTTCCAGTTGTTTGCCTCAAACTGAGAATCACGTGCTACCTTCTCCAAGAGGGAGATTCTGCTCATCAGCTCAGTGCCAATAAGATTGGCCTGCAAATAAAAGAGAAGTGAAAATCCCAGGGTCGAAATTTTTTATAGAATGGAGAAAAATAGGAAAGAAGAATACCTTTAAAGTGGCATGCACTATGTCATTCATGAGGGTTTAAGTTTTGTTTTTTCAATGGGGCCAATCAAAGGCTTGAGCCAAATATCAGCCTGACCAGACTTTCTCAAGAGACTGTTGTTAGCAGGAACTTCAATGGTTACGCTCCTCATAGTAGTACTCTTACTTGAAGAGCCCACCTCCGTATGGTGAACAATAGATGGAGGAAAAGACAAAGGAGGAGTGATAGAAGGAGGAACAGAAGCAACAGTTTATGAAGGTAAAGGAGCAATCATAGGTACGGGAGATGAAGAAGAAGATAAGGGAATTTCATCTAAAATAGGTCCTAAGTTTTCACTACCAAAACCACTAGCAAAAAGTTGATCGATAGACTCACGAGTGTCGTGAGGAAAGACGTCATCATCAGGAATGATAACTGGAGTAATAACAGACTTGGAGGGAAATAGATGGGGGGAAACTTCAGCCTCATCATCAGAGACGATACGTCTCTGGGCTCGAGGCCTCATCACCAGGGAACCTTCATCTTCCTCCTCTGAATCTTCTTCTTCAGTTTCAGTAGCTTTTCTTTTTGAAGAACCCAAGAATACATCTTGGGCTGAAGAGGTGCGAGTACTCAAAGAGTCATGAGCAGCTATGATCGACTCTGCGGTGACCCCACGAATAGCAAATCCTGATAAAAAGAAGGATAAAAGTTAGAACAAAGAAGATATTTAGATACAGACAAGGAAAAATAGAAACCCTTACCATGAGTTTTTACTTTCCAACCATAACGGTTGGAATGGTTTTTCCACGACCTACCCTCCATTGGAGCGGCCTTCAACAATTTTCCTACCCAACCACGGAAGTTGGGCATGGTTTCCACGACACCCATTGTTGCTGAGAAAGGAAAAAGAAGCGACATTAGAAAAGGTGATAAAACCTGAAAGGGCAAGGCATGAGGAAGATTTAATACTTACGTGCAAAGTTCCACTTCTCTAGGAAGGGAATGTTATTTTCGCCCACTAAACCAGCAGTGGGGGCAGCAACAAACCGGGCATACCAGCCACGGTCTTTATCGTCCTCAGGGCTCACTAAAACCCTTTTGCTCCTGGCTGCTAGGGTAAAAACGCCGTTGCGAAAAAGCCTAGGGGAATAGAGATGAATTAGGTGAGGAAAAGTAAATTCGGCATCCGCCAAGTTAGTGAGGTGCCTTAAGCAGGCGACAACCCTCCAAACGATTGGGCCAATTTGACCCAAGCTGACATTAAAAAGCGACAAAAATCCAGAATAACTGGATCAATGGCTGGTTTAAACCCTAAAGTAAAGGGATACGTATAAACAAAAGAAAATCCAGTAATGTAGGAGGTGATTCTCTGATTTGGATTAGGAATGATGATAGGGAAATCATCACTCCAATGACAATCTCTACGAACTATGGGGATTAAAGGGTCAGTAATTTGAGAAGGATAAGTATCAACTCGATTTAAAGAGGCGACTTGAGTTCTGAGAGATTCCTTGTCATGGTAAAAAGATAAGTCCGTTGGAACTATTCTTCCACTAAAGGTTCGC
>NW_017694158.1:0-4197 GCF_001879085.1 Nicotiana attenuata | reverse complement strand
GCGGTATTTGAGGCTTGAGTTTGGCCGTGGAATCGAGGTAAGTGTTATGGCTAACCTTAGCTTGAGCGATTAGGTTTTGTTGCCTTATTTGCTACATATTTATTTGTTAAGTACAACGTATAGGTGAGGTGACGAGTATCTGTACGTTGTTGTCGGGTCATAGCATGCGAGTGAGTCTTATACTTGTGACCGTTGTGTTTCTTTATACGTATTGTTCCTGCTTAAACTGGTTACTACTCATGTTAAACAAGTCTTATTACGTTTTTTCTGATTTTTGGATATTGGTTGAGTATTGGCTCAAGTTGAGATTTATGTTGTGAAGTTAAGTGATGAATAAAGTTGTTTAATTATGATTCCCTTGCCGGGTTGCTATTGTTCTGTTGTTTCTTATGTGGTGAGGAAGAGTGATAAAGCACGAAGGGTGACGCCGTGCACATTTCTATTATTCATATGGTGAGGCTGAGTGGTAAAGCACGAAGGGTGATGCCGTGCATGTTTCTATTATTGATTATCTGGTGAGGTTGACTGGTAAAGCATGAAGGGTGATGCCGTGCACGTTTCTATGATTGACTACGTGGTGAGGATTGAGAGTAAATGCACGAAGGGTGATGCCGTGCATTTTCTGTTTGCTGTGTTTATTTGTTATTATCGGTTCAAAGTGTACTAGCTGTTTAAATTCCTTTACTGCTATGATTCTTTATTTTGGTACCCCCATAGCATGTTGCCCCTTCCCGTTAATTTCTGTTATTGTGTTAGCATACTGTTTAACTGCACAAGTTTATGTTATTTGTCGTGTCCTAGCCTCATCACTACTTCGCCGAGGTTAGGCTCGGCACTTATCAGTACATGAGGTCGGTTGTACTGATACTGCACTCTGCACTTTCTGTGCAGATCCCGGTACTGGACCATACTGATCAGAGTTTGGGTTGCAACCTTCAGTCCACAGGAGACCCAAGGTAGTTCTGCAGGCGTTCGCAGACCCTGAAGTACCCTTCCCTCTATCTTAGTTCATGTTTTCTTTCATTCTGAAAAACAGATGTATTTCCTTTAAACCAGTATTTGTAGAAATTCTTTGACATTCGTGGATTGTGACACCAGATCTTTTGGGTAGTCTTGTACTAGAGTATTTAAAGCTGTTTGTATACGGTGAAATCAGAGGGTCCACTTTCTCATCATCGAAACACCTCAGAAAATCATCTCGAAGCCTCGAGGGTACAAGGTTATGGTCGAGTTTCCTCCCTCGAGGTTCGTCGACACTCGACCTTAGGATAATGTTAACCACGGCTATGGTAGAAATGGGGAGTTCCCAAGGCACGCGGCTAGGGCTGACACAGTCTAGCGGGCTACTCTGAACCCAAATCAGGGCGTCATTCAGCTGTCCCATCCCCATATCTATGTAAGTAATGTATTTTGTAATATCTTGGGATTTTCCTCCTATATAAAGGGAGTCCTTTTCATTTTGTAAGGGACATATTGCTTCAGTTGCTCCACATGAAATATACAAGAACATTCTCTCTGCTTCCTAACATATTCTCTTGTTATTGTTGCTTCCATTTATTATCTTCATTATTGTTCATCATTTATTGCTTATCATTGGCCATAAAGAGTCTTCTTTGATTTTATCATAACTGTTAGTCATACTTCAATCACCTTCGATAGCTCATAGCCGAGCCTCGGAATCGACCTCGATGCCCCCGAATCGACAAGCTCGAGGCCCCGATTGTCAATCTATCGGTTCCATTATCTCCTTATTCTTAACTCTTATTTCGTTTCTAAGTCTCACACATAGCATCAACTGCTTAACAACCGGCATAAAAATAGATCACGTATTTTTAGAGTCCCATAATAAAATTTAATTGTTATTACCATTTTCACGGTAAACAGTTTGGCACCCACCGTGGGCTAAAAATAATAGTGATTATTTTCTTGCTGGTTCCATTACACAACGCAAGTTATCTTTCATGCTTTTTCTTGTCCAAAGATCTTTGATTTCAGGTCGGAATGTCTGATTTAGTAAACAGTAACCTTAAGAACCACGGAGAGAATGGTGTGGCTGTTCCAGGTGTTGGTGAGCCACCACAAAACATTGAGAACGCACCAGGACCAATTCGGGTGGACGAAGTCTCGCGCGACGCTCAACATGTCGAAATAAGCTCCCACACTAACAGGAGCATACACCATGGCGACCAACAAGAAGCCCAGAAAACCCCAGCACGGGAAGAACAGGAGGTTAGCCTTCATGTTATTTTTGAAATGTTACAGGCACAACAGCTGGCTATCGCTCAGCTGTAAAGCCACCAGAAAACTCCTAGCACAGTAGCACTAGGGACAGCTCCCTCGGCCGAACAGGTACTGGAGAGATCGAGCAATAACGGGTCGATGGCCGATCCGGTCATCGTAAAGATGCTCGAGGACCTCACCAGAAGGATCGAATCGGGCGAGAAAATGATAGAAGCCAACGATAAGAAGGTCGAGACTTACAACTCCAGGGTCGACCAAATTCCAGGAGCGCCCCCGATCTTGAAAGGTGTGGACTCAAGGAAGTTCGTACAGAAGCCGTTCCCACAGGAAGCGGCCCCGAAACCCATTCCAAAGAAGTTAAGAATGCCCGACCTCCCAAAGTATAACGGAACGTCGGACCCCAACGAGCACGTCACCGCCTACACTTGTGCAGTAAAGGGCAACGACCTAAGGGACGACGAGATCGAGTTCGTCCTGCTGAAAAAGTTCGGGGAAACACTCTCCAAAGGGGCGATGATGTGGTATCATAACCTGGCCCCGAACTCTATAGACTCATTCGCCATGTTGGCAGATTCCTTCATTAAGGCACATGCTGGTGCCATCAAAGTAGCAACAAGGAAATCCGACGTCTTCAAGATCAAGCAGAGGGATAATGAGATGCTGCGAGAGTTTGTATCTTGCTTTCAGATGGAACGAATTGAACTACCGCCGATCTCCGATGACTGGGCGGTACAGGCCTTCACTTAAGGTCTGAACGAACGAAGCTCGGTGGCTTCGAAACAGCTAAAACAGAACCTAGTCGAGTACTCGTCCGTGACTTGGTCGGATGTGCATAATCGATACCAGTCGAAAATCAGGGTCGAGGACAACTAGCTGGGGGCCCCCTCGGGCTCGGTATACCCAAGCAGGCTTCAGGCAAAGGAGCCAAAACCAAACAAAGAAAGATATCATCCATACATCGAAGACAGGAGGAATGCCCCGAGGCGCAACGTACCCCGCAACGATCGAAGGATGGATCGAGGACAGAATCCTCGGGGAATCATCAACAGATCCGGGTTTGATAGGAACACGGGGCGAGGAGAGGCACCTCGCTTGTCAGAATACAACTTCAACGTTGATGTATCAGACATCGTGTTCGCCATCAGCAAAATCAGAGATGCCAAGTGGCCTAGGCCTGTGCAATCGGATCCTTCGCAAAGGAATCATAACTTAATGTGTGAGTTTCACAACACACATGGCCACCGGACCGAGGATTGCCACCAGCTTCGAGAAGAAGTAGCCAGGTTACTCAACAAAGGTCATCTCTAAGAATTCCCAAGCGATCGGGCCAAAAATCAGTTCCGGGAAAGAGAGGCGGCCAAGAAGAACGAAACGAATGAGCCGCAGCATGTTATCCACATGATCTTGGAGGCATCGATGCTCCACAGGAACCCGTGATGAGAAGGATGAAAATATCCATCACCAGAGAAAAGCGAACCCGGGGGTACATACCCGAAGACGCCCTCACATTCAGCGATGAGGACACTGAGACCTTGTCTCAACCTCACAATGACGCACTGGTTATCTCTTTCCTCATAAATACATTTCAATAAAACGTGTACTCGTGGATCCAGGTAGCTCGGCCAACATTATCAGGTCGAGGGTAATAGAGCAGCTCAGACTGCTCGACCAAATCGTGCCCGCCACTCGAGTCCTCAACGGATTCAACATGGCGAGTGAAACAACGAAAGGAGAAATCACCCTCCCAGTCAACGTGGCCGACATAACCCAAAATGTCAAATTCCATGTCATTGAAGGAGACATGAGGTTCAACGCCTTGTTCGGGAGGCTGTGGATACACTGCATGAGAGCAACACCGTCCACCCTCCACCAAATGATGAAATTCCCGACAAAGGATGGGATTAAAACCGTCTACGGGGAACAGCGTGCGGCGAGGGAAATGTTCGCGGTGCACGA
>NW_017694157.1:0-4199 GCF_001879085.1 Nicotiana attenuata | reverse complement strand
ATCCCTAATCTTCAGCTGGTGATAGCCTAGACGAAGGTCAATTTTGGAGAATACCCTTAGCCCCTTGGAGCTAGGCAACAAATCATCAATACGGGGCAGGGGTACTTGTTCTTCACTGTCACCTTGTTCAATTGCCTGTAGTCAATGCACATTCTCATTGTGCCATCCTTTTTCTTCACAAACAAGACAGGTGCACCCCACGGTGACACACTAGGATGAATAAACCCCTTATCTAGGAGTTCCTGAAGCTGATCCTTTAATTCATTCAACTCTGCTGGTGCCATGCGATACGGAGGAATAGAAATGGGCTGAGTGCCCGGCACCAGATCAATACCAAAATCAATGTCCCTGTCCGGTGGCATGCCCGGCAGGTCTGATGGGAACACATCAGGGAAGTCCCTCACAACGGGAACAGAATCGAGACTGGGAGTCTCAGCCCCAACATCTCTCACAAAAGCCAAATACGATAGACAACCTTTCCCAACCATCCGCTGGGCCTTTAGGAAAGAGATCACCCTGCTAGGAACATAGTCAGTCATACCACGCCACTCAATCCTCGGAACACCCGGAATAGCCAACGTAACTGTCTTGGCATGACAGTCCAGAATAGCATGGTACGGAGATAGCCAGTCTATACCCAGAATAACATCAAAATCTACCATGCCTAACAACAACAAATCGACTCGGGTCTCCAGACCCCCAATAGTCACCAGACAAGATCGATATACATGATCCACAATAATAGTATCACCCACCGGGGTGGATACGTGAACAGGCAAGGCAAGACACCCTCGGGTCGTACCCAGGTGATGAGCAAAATATGAAGACACATAGGAATAGGTAGAACCGGGATCAAACAAGACAGAGGCATCCCTGTGGCAGACTGAAATAATACCTGTGATAACAGCATCTGATGCAATAGCGTCTCTCCTGTCTGGGAGAGCATAGAATCGTGCCTGGCCACCGCCCGATCGGCCTCCCCCTCTGGGGCGACCCCTAGCTGCCTGACTCTCACCCCTAGCTGGCGGGGCGGGTGCTGAAGAGGATGGGCCAGAAGACGAGGGCTGACCCCTCTGCTGAAACTGACTACCACGGCGCCGAGGACAATGCCTCCACATGTGCCCAACCTCCCCGCACTCATAATAGCTCCCGGGTGCTGGAAAATGGGACTGAAGAGAACCCTGCACATCAGAGTGACTGGCTGACGCCCTCGGTCTGGAGGAAACCTGAACAGATGGAGCTCGTGATGAACCCTGAGCTTGAAGAGCGCTAAGAGATGGCTGGCTCTGCTGATAACCCTGATGACCTCGGCCGAAAGATGACCCACGATACTCAGAGCGAGCTGACTGAGGAGGCCTAAATGAACGACCTCTGCTCTGGTGGAACTGACCCCTAGACGGAGCACCATTGAAGCTACCAGAACCTCGAGGCCTCTTGGCCTCCCTCTCCTCTCTGTCCTGACGGCGAGCCATCTCAATATCACGAGCAATATCAACTGCATCCTCGAAGGAAATACCCAGAACTCTCTCTCGAGTCATCAGAACACAAAGGTGATAGTTAAGTCCATCCACAAACCTCTTGATCCTCTCTCTGTCGGTGGGAACTATCCACGAGGCATGACGGGCCAACTCAGAAAATCTTGCCTCATACTGGGTCACAGTCATGTCTCCCTGTCGAAGCCACTCGAACTGCCTACGCAGCTCCTCTATCTGAGACTGTGGTACCCACTTCTCCAAAAAGATAGTGGAGAACTCCTGCCATGACAAAGGCGCTGCACTTGCCGGCCTACGCCACTCATACGACTCCCACCATGTGAAGGCAGCCCCAGTGAACTGAAATGCGATGAATGCTACCCCGCTGGTCTCCAAAATCCCTGCTGTCCGAAGCATACGCTGACACTTGTCCAGAAATCCCTGGGCGTCCTCGCGCTGAGCACCACTGAAAAATGGAGGCTGGAGCCTACTGAACCTCTCAAGACGACGCTGCTCATCGTCTGGCATAACTGGGACTACAAAGTCCTGAACTGGCGCAACTGGTGCAACTGGTGCTGCTGGTGCAACCGGCTGAGCTGGAGCTGCTCCCGGTGTCTGTAAACCCTGCATAACCTGCTCCGGCGTGCGAGCGGCGGGAGTCTGACGGCCTTCCCCGGCCTGAGAGGTAGCCGCAGCAGTAGTGGCTGAAACCACCTGGGCTAGGCCAGTGCAAACTGATAGTATCTGGGCCAAGGTCTCCTGAAGACCCGGAATCACAATGGGCACTGCCGGTGCCTGAACAGGTGCTGCTGGAATGTCTGCAGCTGGGGCCTGATCCTGAGCCGGAGCAACTGGTGGAGCAACAGGCGTTGCCCTCGCGGCTCTGCCCTTACCACGACCACGACCGTGTCCACGGCCTCTAGTGCCCTCAGTAGGGGGTACCGGTGGTCGTCCGCCCCGTCCTGTAGCGCGAGTCCTCGCCATCTGCGAGAGAATAGGATACAGAAGTTTAGTTCCCGGATTAACAAAATCGCACGACAAGAATTTCAAGAAGGTGAAGTTTTCCTAAGGGTTCTGCAGCCTCTCGAGGATAAATACAGACGTCTCCGTACCGATCCGCGAGACTCTACTAAACCTGCTCATGACTCGTGAGACCTAGTAACCTAGGCTCTGCTACCAACTTGTCACGACCCAATTCCCACCCGGTCGTGATGGCGCCTCTCATGAAGACAAGGCCAGCCAACAGAAACAATCAACATTGCTTTTAATATTTTTTAGCATAAACAGGTTTAATCCATAAATACTGATTAATCACACGTGTGGAAATAAACGTAACATAACGGGAAACAACCATCCCAAACTCAGCCCGATGATCGGGGTGTCACAAGTCACGAGCTACTACAGAGTTGATGAAAAATATACTACAAGTCTGGAAAACATAGTCTGAAGATGAATAAAATATGCAGAAGATAAGGAAGAAACGGGGCTGTGGACGTCGACAGCTACCTCGTCTCTCCTGGTCCGCCTGGTCTGGAAGGAAATCAGCGCTCAGGTACGAACTCAGCGGTGCCTGTCTCTGCACACGTGGTGCAGGAAGTAATGTGAGTACTCTGACCCAGTGAGCAATAAAAATAAATAACGACTGAGAACATAAAATCCCACAAGGGCACAAATAATGTTATCTCAAGCAGCAACTTCAGAATAATAGTGGAAACCAGTGAAAAATAATAAGAAAAACCTTTTTGAAAACAGTTAAACATCAATTATACTCAATCAGTAAGTCAGCCATTGTTACCTGACCGGTCAGCCATTGTTACCTGACTGGTCAGCCATTGTGATTGTTACCATTGGTCGATCATAGTTACCTGACTGGTCAGTCATTGTTACCTGACTAATCACATTTAACAGTGTCATTGTTACCACTGTTCAATATTAAATCACTCTAGATGGGTACCGGCGCTCACTGTGGGTGTGCAGACTCCGGAGGGGCTCCTACAGCCCAAGCGCTATCAACAAGGCCTGAAAGCCTGAACAGTATCAATACGAGGCCTGAAAGCCTCCTCACCTCACTCATCATGCCCTCATACAAGGCCCTCGGCCTTAATCAGTCCAGAAATAGTCAACAGCCCCTCGGGCAACAGTAAAGCAATAATACTCAGCTCAAACAATAGTTCAAATATCAGTTTAAAACTCCAAATTTGAGTAAATATGGCTGAGTTCAAGAAACAATGTAAATCACATGGACTGAGTTCAAATAATATTTCTAACAGTGAGGACAACAGTGACGATAGTTCATAAAGAGTTCAAATAGTCGGCAATAAGCCCCAAATATGGCAATAAGCCCAAATCATGGTGAAAACAACAAGTAATTGCTAATACGCGGTAAAATATCATCCGGACTGGACCAAGTCAAAGTCCCCAATAGTAAATGACCCCGCGCTCGTCATGGAACGCGTGTCTCAACTCAACATAGCACCAAGTTGTGCAAATCCGGGGTTTCAAACCCTCAGAACATCATTTAAAGTCATTACTCACCTCTAGCCGGACGATAACCTAGCTCGCCAAGCCTTTCCCTCTCGAATCGACCTCCTCGCGCGTAGGATCTGACCAAAACCACAAAGGATACGTCACAATAGGCTAACAAATCGTAACCCAATCGAAAAGACTCGAAAAACAACCAAAACCACGAAGTTGGCAAAACCCCGAGCCCCGTGCCCACTTCTCGAA
>NW_017694156.1:0-4199 GCF_001879085.1 Nicotiana attenuata | reverse complement strand
TCCCTAGTTGATGCTAGCATAACCTGATGATTTTCCAACATATGGTCACCACTCCCTAGTTGATGCAAGCATAACCTGATGACTTTCCAACATAGGGTCCCACTTCCTAGTTGATGCCATCATAAACTGATTATTTTCCAACATAAGGTCTCACTCCCTAGTAGATGCCAGCATAACCTGATGACCTTCCAATATAGGGTCTCCCTCCCTAGTTAATGCAAGCATAACCTGATGACTTTCCAACATAAGTCTAACTCCCCAGTTAATGCCACCATAACCTGATGAGTTTCCAACATAGGGTCCCACTCTCTAGTTGATACCTGCATAACTTGATGAGTTTCTAATATAGGGTCACCACTCCCTGGTTGATGCAAGCATAACCCAAGACTTTCCAACATAGGGTCCCGCTCCCTAGATGATGCAAGCATAACTTGATGACTTTCTAACATAGGGTCCCACTCGCTAGTTAATGCCAGCATAACCTGATGACTTTCCAATATAGGGTCACTACTCCCTAGCTGATTAAAGCATAACCTGATGACTTTCCAACATAGGATCCCACTCCCTAGTTGATGCCAGCATGACCTCATGAGTTTCCAACATAGGGTCTCACTCCCTAGTTGATGCCAGCATAACTTGATGACTTTCAACATAGGGTCCTTCTCTCTGGTTAATGCCAGCATAACCTGATGACTTTCCAACATAGGGTCCCACTCCCTAGTTGATGCCAAAACCCCCTGATGACTTTCCAACATAGGGTCCCACTCTCTAGTTGATGCTAGCATAACCAGATGATTTTCAAACATAGGGTCACCAGTCCCTAGTTGATGCTAGCATAACCTGATAATTTTCCAACATATGGTCACCACTCCCTTATTGATGCTAGGATAATATGATGAGTTTCCTACATAGGGTCCCACTCCCTAGTTGATGCCAACATAAGCTGATGACTTTCCAACATAGGGTCTCACCCCCTAGTTGATGCCAACATAACCTTATGACTTTCCAATATAGGGTCCCACTCCCTAGTTGATGCCATCACATCCTGATGACTTTCCAACATAGGGTCTCACTCCCTAGTGGATGCCAGCATAACCTGATGACTTTCAAACATTGGGTCCCACTTCCTAGTTGGTGCCAGCATAACCTGATGACTTTCCAACATAGGTTCCCACTCCCAAGTTGATGAAAGCATAACCTGATGATTTTCTAACATAGGGTCCCACTCCCGGGTCAATGCATGCATAACCTGAAGTGTTTCTAACATAGGCTCTCACTCCCTAGTTGATGTCAGCATAACCTGATGACTTTCCAACATAGGGTCCCACTCCCTAGTTGATGCTAGCATAACCTGATGAATTTCCAATATAGGGTGCCATCCCTAGTCGATGCAAGCATAACCTGATGATTTTCCAACATAGGGTCACCACTCCCTAGTTGATGCTAGCATAACCTGATGATTTTCCAAAATATGGTCACCATTCCCTTATTGATGCGAGGATAATATGTTGACTTTCCTGCATAGGGTCCCACTCCCTAGTTGATGCCAGCATAAACTGATGACTTTCTAACATAGTTTCACACTCCCTAGTCGACGCCAGCATAACCTGTTGACTTTCCAACATAGGGTCCCACCCCCTAGTTGATGCGAGCATAACCTGATAACTTTCCAACATACGGTCCCACTCCCAGTTTATGGCAGCATAACCTGATGACATTCCAACATAGGGTCTCACTCCCTTGATGCAAGCATAACCAGATGACATTCCAACATAGGGTCTCACTTCCTAGTTGATGCCAGCATAGCCTGATGGCTTTCCAACATAGGGTCCCACTCGCTAGGTTATGCCAACATAAACTGATGACTTTCCAACATAGGCTCTCACTCCCTTGTTGATACCAGCATAAATTGATGACTTTCCAACATAGGGCCACACTCCCTAGTTGAGGCCAGCATAACCTGAAGACTTTCCAACATAGGGTCCCACTACCTAGTTGATGCAAGCATAACCTAAGGACTTTCCAACATAGCGTCCCACTCCCTAGTTAGTGCAAGCATAACCTAATGACATTCCAACCTAGAGTCCCACTCCCTTGTTGATGTCAGCATAACCTAATGACTTTTCAACATAGGGCTCCACTCCCTAGTTGATGCCAGCATAACCTAATGACTTTCCGACATAGGGTCCCACTCCCTAGTTGATGTCAGCATAACGTGATGACATTCCAATAGAGGGTCCCACTCTCTAGTTGATGCCAGCATAACCTGATAACTTCCAAACATAGGATCTCACTCCCGATTTAATGTCAGCATAACCTGATGACTTTCCAACATAGGGTCTCATTCTCTAGTTGATGCCAGCATAACATGATGATTTTCCAACATAGGGTCCCACTCCCCCATTGATGCCAACGTAACCCGATGACTTTCCAACATAGGGTCACCACTCCCTAGTTATGATCCCACTCCTTAGTTGAGGCCAGCATAACCTGAAGACTTTCAAACATAGGGTCCCACAACCTAGCTGATGCAAGCATAACCTGAGGACTTTCCAACATAGGGTCCCACTCCCTAGTTGATGCCAGCATAACCTGATGACTTTCCAACATAGGGTTCCACTCCCTAGTTGATGTCAGCATAACGTGATGACATTCCAACATAGGGTTCCACTCCCTAGTTGATGCCAGCATAACCTGATGACTTTCCAACATAGGGTCTCACTCCCTAGTTGATGCCAGCATAACCTGATGACTTTCCAATATAGGGTCCCGCTTCCTAATTGATGCCAGCATATCCTGATGACTTTCCAACATTGAGTCTAACTCCCTATTTGATTCCAGCATAACCTGATGACTTTCCAACATAGGGTCCCACTTCCTAGTTGATGCCAGCATAACCTTATGTCTTTCCAACATAGGATATCACTCCCTAGTTGATGCCCGCATAACCTGATGAACTTCCAATATAGAGTTCCACTCCCTAGTTGATGCCAGCATATTGTGATGACTTTCCAACATAGGGTCCCACTCCCTAGTAGATGCCAGCATAACCTGACGACTTTCCAACATAGGGTGCCACTTCCTAGTTGATGCTAGCATAAGCTGATGATTTTCCAACATAAGGTCACCACTCCATAGCTGATGCTAGCATAACCTGAAGATTTTCCAACATACAGTCACCACTCCCTAGTTGATGCAAGCGTAACGTGATGACTTTCCAACATAGGGTCCTACTCTCGGGTTGATTCAAGCATAATCTGATATCATTCTAACATAGGGTCTCATTCCCTAGTTGATGCGAGCATAACCTGATAACTTTCCAACATAGGGTATCACTCCCTAGTTGACGCCAGCATAACCTGATGACCTTCCAATATAGGGTTCCACTCCCTAGTTGATGCCAGCATATCCTAATGACTTTCCAACATAGGGTCCCATTCCCTAGTTGATGACAGCATAACCTGATAACTTTCCACCATAGCGTGCCACTTCCTAGTTGATGATAGCATAAGCTGATGATTTTCCAACATAAGGTCACCACTCCCTAGTTGATGCCTGCATAACCTGATGACTTTCTAATATAGGATCCCACTCCCTAGTTGATGCGAGCATAACCTGATAACGTTCCAACATCGGGACTCACTCCCTAGTTGGTGCCCGTATAACCTTTTGACTTTTCAACATAGGGTACCATTTCCTAGTTGTTGCCAGCATAACCTGATGACATTCCAACATAGGGCCACACTCCCTAATTGATGCCAGCATTAACTGATGACTTTCCAAAATAGGGTCTCACTCCGTAGTTGATGCAAGCATGACCTAATGACCTTCCAATAGAGGGTCCCATTCCCAATTGATGCCAACATATCCTGATAACTTTCCAACATAGGGTCTAACTCCCTATTTAATGCCAGCATAACCTAATGAATTTCCAACACATGGTCCCACTCCCTAGTTGATGCCAGCATAACCTGATAACTTTCCAACATAGGGTCCCACTCCCTAGTTGGTGCCCGCATAACCTTATAACATTTCAACATATGGTCCCACTCTCTAGTTGATGCCAGCATAACCTGATGACTTTCCAACATAGTGTCACACTTCCTAGTTGATGCCAGCATAAACTAATGACTTTCCAACATAGGGTCCCACTTCCTAATTGATGCCAGCATATCCTGATGACTTTCCGAATATACGGG
>NW_017694155.1:0-4199 GCF_001879085.1 Nicotiana attenuata | reverse complement strand
GGAAGTCTTCCAAACAAACGTGTATCACTCGCTCTACAATGGAATCAGAGTTTATAGCGTTGGATAAAGTCGGTGAAGAAGCTGAATGGCTTCGGAATTTTTTAGAAGACATTCCGTTCTGGCCAAAACCTTTGGCTCCTATTTGCATACATTGCGATAGTGAGGCTGCAATAGGACGGGCAGGGAGCGTTATGTATAAAGGAAAGTCTCGTCATATACGACGAAGACATAACACCGTTAGACAACTACTTTCTAGTGGAATTATCACTATTGATTATGTAAGATCAAAGGATAATGTGGCGGATCCGCTTACAAAAGGCTTAACTAGAGAGGGAGTTGAGAAATCATCTAAGGGAATGGGACTATGGCCGAGGACAAGTCAACATGGCGGTAACTCTACCTAGAATTTTGGATGTTCCGAGATCTAGGTTCAAGGAGCTCAAACAAAGTTGTGATTGACTGGTTCAACATTGTCAAAGTAAAATCTTTGGTCCCTTCTCGTGATGAAGACAATGTTCAGTAACAAGGATAGAACTTTACACGTTCTTTAATGATTACCTAAGTTTGATGTGGTAGTTATCAAATAGTGTCAATCTAAAGGATTACACGTTTAGGAATCACCTATGTAAGTGTGAAGTGGAAGCCGCTTCAATGAGAATTCTGTAAGGCCAATTCTCTACGCACTTATGAGACCAGGCGGTGTTCATGGCTGAAACGAACACAACAATGAGAACTAAAAGACGGTTAAGGGTTGATTGTATGACATATGGTTGTCTAGGTATACACTAAAGTTCGACGGTTCAAAGATATCAAATCTACCGATTGACCGAGTATATCCGACATATGTTCACTACGGAAAGTTCAAAGGGAAACCTACTTATCCAGATGCAATTAATCCTTACTTGCAAATCACACAGCTTTCATCTATGATCTTTCTTGATACAGCCATTCCCATTCATGTGGGGGATTGTTGGACTTTAAGCCATTGGGCTTTAAAGTAGAAGAAGTGTGAAATGGAAATGGAGGGAAAAAAATGGAGGGAAAAATAAAAATTTGAAGAAGTGAACTTTTGTCTTGCACTTTGTCCCTCATTGGTGAGGGACAATCACATTTGTGTGCTTATATATAGAATCACTTCTTAAAGCTCTTAAAAGGAGTTGAAGAGAATGAACCCTCGCGCCGTCGTCGTCGCTCGCTCGGCTCGGCTTCGGTTTTGGATTTGGATTTGGATTTGTCAAATGATCGATCGATAAGATTATTTTTGGACAAAATTTATTTAATTATTTAATAATTAATTAACTGCGAAATCACTGCTGAAAATACGCCAGAACCCTGCTGAAGATTCAGAGGGACTCTCTGGCCGCGGTTCTGCCGTAACCGCGGCAGGCAGATTCAGAGAGCCTCTCTGACCGCGGTTCTACCGTAACCGCTGCAGGCAGCGTATTCTTCTGAAAAGGCACCTTTTCCAGACACCTCTTCTGATAATTGCCTATAAATTCTGAGGCAAGGCTCCATTTTCTACACACGAAAAACACTCCAGAACTTCTTTCTTTTTGAATATACTACATCCTAATTCGCAGTCTCTCTCTCTCCAATTCGTAAGTGTGATTTTGCTCCATTCTTTGAGTTCGTTGGGATCCTGCAGTTTGTATTGCCACTGTTGCAGGAAGGTTTATTCCGTTTTATCCTGGGAGGATTTAATCCATTACCTTGGCAACTTGTGAGGGGGTTAAAATTCCTTAAGGATAGACAAGAAACTTGTGGACTCGGAATATTTCTGATTCTCTACTATTTTCCAGATTTCTTTAATTCTTCTAACAGTTTTTTTTTCCTGATTTTGTGTTTTAACACAGTAACGCTAACAAAACTTAATCCTAAGAAATATATTGCAAAAAAGTCAACGACTAAATGTCAGAATTTTATCTAGAAGGTCGAGCTAATATTTTTATTTTCATTTTTTGTCGAGTTTTGTTTACTACTATATAATTTTAACAGCTCCTAGGCAGGGAAATATGATTGTCAAAGTTAAATTAGAAAGGGTTTAAGTTTGGTGGTTATCAAACATTCATCTCACCTAATGAAGAATAAACTACTAAAATCATAAAGTAAAATAGTTTTAAGTCAAGTTTTAAATTATTTTCCTCTTTGTTTTCTAGGTGAAATTAGAGATTATGAATATAATAGGTAGAGAAATAGAAGATTATACTGATGCGTCTTAAAGTGGTATCTCGATTTTAAAGTAAGTATATACACATGCTAAATTTGAATTTACAGTAAGTATATACACATACTAAATTTGGAGTGCAAATTCAATGACGTAAACTTTTATTCGCCATAAGTTTTCATTTTATACACAATATAGTTGAGTTTGATTCTAACAGCACGTCCTTTTTTTCTCCCTATAAATCGAAAAATAAAATTATACACATTAGATTTAATTTGGATTTAATGCACTTTGCATAAACTAATTATTCAGCTTCTACATAGTCAAAATTCCCTCAACTACCACCTTTTTCACTGATTAAATTCAAACAATAATTGTTCAAAAGTCAGAAAACAATTCCCAACACGTGAAGAATTGTTGAATTTCTAATTTATTGCAGAGATTACATGCATGTATTACTAAGAAACAAATTACAATAGAGTGCTGCTATTCTGCCAAACTCAGCGTGGCCCAAAAATGACCACACCCGTAAAATGCCAGTAATGCCCTTGTTTTTCCGTTTGGCTTAATGGCCCTTTTTTCCCTCCAAAATTAGTTAATAACTTTTGATTATTCCAAAAATATTGATCCCATAAATCATCATTCTCTCAGCATGGGAAGATAAAAAGCCTTCGTATATACGGATGGCAGCCTTCGTATGTACGCTCAATTACGTTTTTTTTTTAAAATATAATTATGTATTTTTGTTAAATACAATTACGTATTTTTTTTTAATTAAATGCAATTTATACGGATGGGAAGATCAAAGGTCTATTATGTATATATCATACCATATACTTATGTTAAGATAGCTTTCATTAAACACATAATTCACCACACTTCCTTTAACCTAAACATAAATACTAACCGAGAAACTAGTTTGGACTCATTAAACCCGAATAACAGTCTAGAAACTAGGTCGGATCAACTAAGGAATGCATTACACATATCATTAGGGTTGAATTCGGACGACAGTTTGATGAATGAAGATGAATCGATCGACATTGATTCAGACGGCAACTTCAATGATAGAGAAAATCCTGTTGACGATGCTGCTGCTCCTGCTGCTGCTGCTGATGATGATGATGATGATTACGACGGCCATTATTTAGAGGAAGAGGGAGAAGTTGGAGAGGACAGGGAAATGCCTAATGAGTTCAATGAAGAAGATCTTATAATTGGTCCAATTACTGGGATGCGGTTCAGTAGTAAGGATGTTCTGTTTGATTTTTACAAAGAACATGCAAGATTATCGGGTTTTTGCATTGTCAAAAGAACGTCCAACAAAAAAGGTGGTGATATTGTTAGGTATGTGCAATATGGTTGTGATAGGTCTAGGAAACCAAGGAATAAGCATGTTACCAAGAGGAAGAACTGCCGTGCTAGAATAAATGGAATTTTGGAGGAGAATGGTTCATGGCGTGTTTCAAAGGTGGTAAAAAAACATAATCATCAATTGGAACCAGCACTATCGCGATTGATGGCTGGACACAGATCGCTTAGCAAGTCTCTTAAGAGAACTCTTGCAGCCAAAGATATTGCTGGCTTAAGACCCTCAAAAAATATAAGAGTCGCTGAAGTACTTGCTGGTGGCCCCGAAAATCTGGTTTGTACACCAAAGGACTGTAGAAATTATATCTTGAAGAGTAGAAAGCTTCAGTTGCAAGAAGGGGATGCACAATCATTACTCAAGTTCTTCAGTGACATGCAGCAAAAAGATAGGGAATTTTACTACTCCGTAGATGTGGATAGTTTTGGTCGACTTCGTAATGTCGTATGGGTTCATTCACACTCTAAGGTTGCATATGAGGAGTTCCATGATGTAATATGCCTTGATACCACATACCTTGTGAATCGATACAATATGCCATTTGCTTCATTTGTTGGTGTCAATCAGCATAGGCAGTCCATACTTTTGGGATGTGCTCTTATGTCTAGTGAGGATATAACAAGTTACAAAATGGTGCTATCTACATGGCTTGGGGCTCTAAACATG
>NW_017694154.1:0-4200 GCF_001879085.1 Nicotiana attenuata | reverse complement strand
GCTTACTTGTTTGATTTTAGTACATGTTTTAATCTATGTGCCTTTAACTTTGAACACTTTTATTCTTATTAATTTAGAGAGTTGCAACGTCGTGGAAATGCGTCTCGAATCACGTCGCACCAGTGCACCCGTGAGTGTTAACACATTTCAACTTCGTTGAGATTTGGATTTGGGTCACATAAATGTGCACCCGAATTTAGGAAGGTAATTTTATTAAAATCGTGTGCCTAAAGAGACTATTGCGTTATTATCTTAGGGGAAGGCTGTGGAATTCACTAACAACCCATCCCGAAGTCTAGGTATTTTAGTATAAACATTTATCGAGGGCCCCGCAATTTTACATTGTATCCGGTGAGGCTCGTCCCGTTTTATTATTTAAAAGGGTAAACCTAAAGTAACTACAATTTTCTATTCGATTTGTTAATAATAAAAGAAAAGGTCCTAATTAATTTATTATTGGATCAAAGCACACCAAATGATAATTCTGCGATAAGGCCAACCACAAGGCTCCGAGATAGCCCGACAGAGGAGAATTGTACCCAAGTCTACACCAAAATTTGGCCAATTACAGACTTTGGCCCAGGCCCAAACGAACATTGAAATCTGATCCGAGCCTGGGCCACTCGCTTAAATCACTAAGGCCCAAAGCAACAAAACAAGGCTGTTGAGCCTTGAGTTCACCGGCAACACTTGTACCAAACAGAATTACGATTTAAACTTACTGCGATTACAATTATTTCACAATGGTGTGGCTGGAATCCAGTTTTATATTCAACGTGTTTAGGCTATCTAACTACTACAGAGACCCATGGAATTCCACAAATTGACGGAGCCAAATTATACTTATGTTGAGGTCATAACCCAGGGATACAGTACACATGAAAAAACGCCTAATTTCGAATTCAACTTATTAGGGCCAACACTAACGTTAAACACTGACATGGCCCCCATTCTGATTTCAGCTCTGGCTTCAAGTTTAATAAACAGTCATTACATGAATTCAAGCTACACTACACTAGCAACACAAGCTAAACCAAACTAAAACTACTAACTGCAGAATTCACATGCTCATAGGAGTACACTAAGCTAGTTCGACTGGCCACAAATTTAAAACAGTCCCAAACAATTCAGCCAAACAGTCTACTTATACAGTCCAGGGTTTACACACGTACAAAATTGAATTGACACTATGCTGTGCACTTAAATTTAATGCCTATTTAACTATCAATACACCATAGTCCAGGCGGCATAATTCAAGATCAAACAGGTGAATATTTGCATTCCATTTCAAGCTTAAAGTTACAGCAGAACGGGTTCAAATGTGTACCTGGTAATTGCAAATAAGAAAAAGGAAAAGATCAGTAGCAGTGACAGTTTGCAACAGCAGCCCAGGAAGAAGTTGAAATCCAGTAATAACTCAATCAACACAGCAAGTTCAGGAACATGTTTGAAACTCCAGCAATGAACCAAAACACTAACAATTTCAAGCACCAGTGCAGTCCAAAGCCAAATCGATTACTCAGACTCAGTTTACAGCAATTCAAATAGACCTCAACAACTCTCTTGGCAGCTACTTTCACATATAGAACAGTATACTCGAAAACCAGCTTATTTCTGATCCCAATGCTGAGATCAGTATTGTTTTGAAGGAATTTTATGATTTTTAGAAACTCTGTTTTATGCCTTTTGGAAGGGGTTTAGAGGACTGCCCAAAAACTTTTTCATCAAGGCAAATGAATGCCTATTTATAGATGAACTTAGGGTCCAATTTCAGATTTTCCTTTTACCCCCTTAGTCCCTATTCTATTTTCAGTGTTTACCCCATTATTTCTGACTTGTTACACAAGCAACTAACTTAAGTTTATTAGAACCTACACTATAGTCCCTCCTAGAAAGTTCTATGCTTATTACAATCCCTATTCTATCCTTACCCCCCTTCAAAAATTACCAAATCTGATGAAAGTACCCTTTTCCCATGCCTAAACTACCCTTTGAACCTCCTGAAATTACTAGCCTACGTTAACTACACTAACCTTTCTAACTAACCCTGGTCCAAATAACTATTTCTGCAAATTAACCAGCCCACCAATCCAATCGCAAATCCTAAATTCAAATAACTACTGATTTTCGGATTAACAACTACTAATAACAAGTCAAAGTCAAACAGTGCCCAAATAGTATTGATCAAAACTGTAAGCAAACAGATTCGACACACACAACTAATAGAACAATCTTAACCATACATGAAGCCTGGAGAAGATTTAAGCAACTCAAAACTTAAACTAAATCCTAAACATGATCAATCCTAATTCTAAAGAACTCAGTCACAACTAAATTGACAAACGACCCAATTCTCACTATCGATTAAAAGACAATGAAGAATAACAAATAAGAAACAGGCTAACCTATTTGAACACTGGTTCAACCGAAAAAATGAGGAGAAATAAACTCAAGCCCTAAATTGATTGATCAAGAGGAAATATCAGTTAAGAAGAAGAGACTAACGAAGAAGAACAAGGAAAAACTTACTTATGGAGTCCGAGGGTTCTGCCGTCTCTTAGATTTAAAATTCGAACAACTCCAGTAATATTCGAACACTACTGACGGTGGATTATTCATGAGGGGAGGGAGGAGATTTGGTGGTGTAAATTTGGATCGATTTTGGCGATGTCGCCGCCGCGGACGGCGGAGACGTCGATAATACTTTCAGTTATTCGACGGCCTCCAGTGGGATTCGAAAGAGGATAATGGCATATTCGTGACGAGGACGTCAAGGCGGTATAGGGCTGTGAATCTGGGAGCCATCGGAGAAAGTGACATTTTCTCCGGCGGCGGCGTTGGTGGCGTTACAGGGGTGAGTACGAGGAAGAAGCAGATGTCTCTAGGGTTAGGATTATTTTCAGACCATTTTAACTAATAATGAGATGGCACCAGGGCCGTTAGATTAAAGGGGATGAAGGGCCAGGATTGATCAACGCCAAAACGCCGTCGTTTCGGGGAGTCGTTGAACCGGACTGGGTCAGGGAAATGGGTTGGGCTGGGTCCGTTTAATTTTTATTTGGGCTGAGGTTTGGTTAAATGGAAATGAGCCCAATTTTGGTCTCTTATTAAGACCACATTTTTGTAATTTTTCTTTTGTTTCCTCTTTTTATTTCTTTTATTTAATTCTTTGTATTTCAATTTGTATTTTTATATTTTTTGATTTTATTAAAATGCTAAACTAAAACTTAAAACCAAATTAAAATTAGATTTCCTAATTTCCATACACTAATTCCTGATTTAAATGCCAACTAAGACACTAAAATGCAAAAAGGACCACTTTTGTTATTTTCTTTGTATTTTATTCTAAAACAACTTAATTGCTAATCTAAAAATGTGAAATTAAATTTTAAATGCAAATGCCAAGTATTTTTTTTGTATTTTTTCACCGATTAAAATGAACAAATAAAGTGCAAACAATTAACACAAAATTCACAAAGTTGCAAAAATAATGAAAGAGATCATTTGTTTGAATTTTTGGGAATAATTTTCACATAGGGCAAAAATCACGTGCTCACAGCTGCCCCTCTTTGCTCGGGAACATGAAGAGTTTCCGTGCAAAGATAAGTGAGCGGAAACGAGCGATTTTTGCCCGTTTGAATATTCCGTGTGAAGCATTTTTGAAAACCGTCTGACCGAACCCTGCTTCAAAGGTTGCCTACATATCCTTGGCTGTAAAGGAATCAGGTCAGTGTAGTTCTGGAAGGTTTGGTAGCTAGGACTACCAGGGCTGTGATTTCACTGCTGTTGCTGCTGCTACTGCTCAACGATCTCCTTATTACATCGTGTCAAAAATAAAAAGAAACTAGACTAAGCTATGATCTATGAATTACAAAGAGTCTTATCTATCTCTTCATCTTGCGGTTCTTGTTGCCTTGAACTTGTATCCTTCCGGTGGAATCCTCGTTGTTTCCTTGCATTATGATCGGAGAAGTTCTGCCATTCTTCCGAGTGATGCTTAACCGCCGAAATTTGAAAAGTACTCCCTTGTTCTCCAGGTGGGCGCCTGATTGCCGAAACTGAAAATATTCCCTTGTTCTCCAGGTGGGCGCCTGATTGCTAAAATTTGAAAAGTATTCCCTTGTTCTCCAGGTGGGCGCCTGATTGCTGAAACTTTGAAAAGTATTCCCTTGTTCTCCAGGTGGGCGCCTGATTGCTGAA
>NW_017694153.1:0-4200 GCF_001879085.1 Nicotiana attenuata | reverse complement strand
CCCATTCGCGTTCGCAGTCCCCATATCGCGAACGCGATGCCCTGCCCTGTTTCCCATCACGAACGCGACTTCCCTCTCGCGAACGCGTAGGGCAAATTCGCCCAGTGATTTTTTTTAAGACTTCAGAAACAGTGCATACGGGATTGTTCAATATTCTCACGAACTGTCTTCTTCCCCAAGCTCTAGGAGTCCATTGAAGCCCCCATTTCTTCAAGACCACTTGGGTTAGTAATTTCCCACTTATTTCTTTCATTTTTCTTCATTAATTAGTGAATTCCTAAGCTTAAATCACATAGATTAGGGTGGAAATTGGGGGAATTGGGTAGAATTAGGGCTTTTCAATTTTCTTTGATTTAGACCTCGTTTTGGGGTCGAATTTGAAAACAAATTGTATATCCGGGCTCGTGGGGGAATGGGTGATGTGAAATTGGTTCTAACCTCGGGTTTTGACCAAGCGGGCCCGGGGTCGATTTTGGGATTTTGGGAAGAAAGCTTAGGAAACTATATTTAGGCATTTGGTTTGATTTGTTTAGCTTATATTAATGTTGTGAAGTCGTTATTTCATAGATTTGATTGAGTTGGAGCCGAATTCGAAAGAAAAAGCGGTCGTTGTGGATTGATTTAGCTGTAAAAGTTGAGGTAAGTGTTTGGTTTAACCCTAGCTTGAGGGAATAGGAGTTGAATCTTGTTTGCTAATTGCTAATTGATTGAGTACGGTGTATAGGCATGGTGACGAGTATCTATACACTGGTGTCTAGCATGACCGTGAGTCTGAATATTGTGTTTATTCCTATTTTGTTATGACTGTTCCTCGTGTAATTGATGAACTCTATTTAATGTGAAGAGTATGGGAAAGAATTATGATTTGTGAACTCTTTGGAGCGTTGGCTCGAATGATAAAGTAATTATTGAGTAAGAAAAGAAAGAAAGAGAAAGAAATATGATTATTCCCTTGTCGGGCCGTATTCGTACATTGGTTACCTCCCTTGCCGGGATGTGAAAGTTGTTATTGTTGTTCCCTTGCCGGGATTTAATTATTTACTTGTGTTTCCCTTGCCGGGACTTCCATTACAGTTTGTCTAATCCCTCGCCCCATTGTTTGTGATTGTTGTTTGGTTGAGGACGAGTGATAAAGCACGAAGGGTGATGCCGTGCACGATTGTGATATGAATACTAATGCACGAAGGAACATTCCATGCCCTGTTTTGATTATTAATGCACGAAGGAATATTCCGTGCCCTGATTTGATTACTAATGCACGAAGGAACATTCCGTGCCATGATATGAGTGTTTACGCATGAAGGGTCATTCCGTGCCATCATTTTGTGAGGTAAAGCAGAAAGGGTGACGCCGTGCACTTTATATGAATGTTGGGTGAGAATGAGAGTAAAAGCTCGAAGGGTGACTGTTGATTTCCTACTATCGTTGCTATTGTAGTTGTACTGTTTCATTCCTCAATTATTGATTTTGTACCTGAACTGTTACAGCCCCTACAGCATGCTCCCCCTCCCCCTTGACTGGTTAATTTCTGTATACCTTTATATTGCATACATGTATATATTGAACTGCACAGGGTTGTTTGGTAGTCCGGTCTAATCTCGTCACTACATCGCCGGGGTTAGGCCAGGTACTTACCAGCACATGGGGTCGGTTGTGCTGATGCTACACTATGTGCATCTTTTTGCACAGATCACAGTACCGGAGCAACAGCTTTTGGAAAACAGTAGGAGCATTTGGGAGCTGACTTCAGTCCAGAGATCCCGAGGTGGCCTTGCTGACGTCCGCATGGCCCGGAGTCTCTTCTATCTTTACTTTAGTTTGTTATCCTTTGTACCGGAACAAACAAGACTATGTTTTTATTCAGACTTTGTATTTAGCATTCTCTAGACGTTCCTGAGTATGTGACTTCAGTTCTTGGGTAGAGTTGTATTGAACTTCTGCATTGTTCTCCGTTTATTTATGTTTAAGACTTCCGCTTTTATATTAAATGCTTTGTTGTTTTTATGGATATCGAGGTTTGCTAAAAGAGATAATAAATAGTTGGCTTGCCTAGCTCCTAATAGTAGGCGCCATCACGACTCCCGAGGGTGGGAAATTCGGATCGTGACATATATTGTCCGTCCTTTCCATAATTCCATACGTATTTGCTACTTGCCTCTAGTTGCTATTTCTTATTTATTTAAACCAAATGTAGAAAGTTTGAGATTAATTCATTAGATCCATCTCTTTCATATGGGGAAATTTCATGTATATGTTACTATGACTGATTATCTACTTATAAAAAATTATTTAATATTAATCTATAGAGTGTAATGATTGTTAAAGAAATTTTATACAAAGAAAAAAATTAATACATATTAACTCAGTATTTATTTCTTGCTTCATAATAAAAAATGCATTAGTTTCTGATCATACTATCTCGACTCACGATCATGATTAAACACTTATAGAGAACTATTCAATATATCTCCATATTGGAATTTTTCATTTATATCTTACCATCACAGTTATATACAAATAGAAAACTAATCAATATATTTCTAAAGAGTGTAACGATTTTTAAAGAAATTCTGAACAAAGAAAGAAATTAATATGCATTAACTCAGGATTTGTTTCTTGCTCCATAGCAAAAGTTTGACCAGCTTCTGGTTATACTATTGACCCACTATGTCTATATAAATACTGAACTAATTCTTCATATAGAGAATACTAAAACTTTTCTCCAACATTGCAGAAATATCTTGATATAAAAAAAAAGTCGAAAAATGAAAATGAATCTAAGGAGAGTCGTTGGTGTTATTGATGGTCTTGGCCATTGGAGGAAATTTTGTTGAAGGTACTCAGATTATTATTACATGTGATCCAGCTGCATGCGCAAAAACATGCCAACAAGCCTATGGTTCAAGACTAATAAAATCTTATTATCAGCCCATACCATTTAGAGATACAAAAGTTTGTGTATGTGAACACAACCCGCCCATTCTTAAAGGATCACGAAAGAGTTTATTTCCATGATTCATGTAATCCTGTCAATTGAAAGAGAATTAATATGCATAATCGCCTGGTTATTTTCTCTGTAATAACTAGCAAATTCTTCTATGAAATGAAGGTTAGATACTTCCATCAATATTTTAATCAGTAGAGATGCTTTCATAGATCTTCTCATTACTTATTGTTCATAAAGGTAGTTTTTTCATGTTTATGTCATTGATACGGGGTAAATTTCACACACGGTTATATAACTATGACTTTTTTTCACCAAAGTCATATAACATTTTCTTTCTCAGACAAAAAACATAAAACTTTTTCCAATTAACACAAAAATCATAGTGATCGAATAGTACAACTTTTCAAAATTATTTTCTTATTTCGTGATTTTTAGATTTTATTTTCAGTCGAATAACTAATAATCCAATTAAAATAGGAATGATCCGACCCGACCCATATATATATATATATATATATATATATATATATTCCCCCTCCGTTCCAATTTACGTGAACCTGTTTGACTAGGCAGGGAGTTTAAGTAAAAAATAACGACTTTTGGAATTTGTGATCCTAAACAAGTCAAAAAGGGGCCCAGAGTATGTGTGTGGTTATAAAAGCTTCTCATTAAGGGTAGAATTGTAAGTTTGAGCTAAATTATTTCCAAATTTAGAAATGGGTCATTTTTTTTGGAACGGACCAAAAAGAAAATAGGTTCACATAAACTAGAATGGAAGGAGTGTGTATATATATATATATATATATATATATTGCAAATGATTCGGGTTGATTTCAAGCTTAAAGAATACAATTTAGATATAACGCGATACTAGTATGAGTAGAGCAAGTACATTGAAATACTCGGTTATGAAGGTTATGAAGGTCATGAGAGACGTAGGTCCTTAAGTTAATTGTCTAAGAAAATAACTTTGAAAAATTAAAATGAGAAGATTAAAAAATCACTGATGCCCTGCGGGGTCAAGATGTGTGGCCCACGCAGGCTACGTGGCACATCCCTGTGATGACCCGATAGTTCATTTTGAGACTTAGCCTCTATTTTCGTATTTTGAGACCTTGATTAGCTCCGTTTAGCTTTTATCGAATTGCGTGCACAATCCGTGTCTTATGCCGGAAAGTCTTTGTCTGAAAATTTGAAGAAAATGTAAATTATTGCCTTTAAAATGACTTACTACGGTCAACATTTTTGTGTAA
>NW_017694152.1:0-4202 GCF_001879085.1 Nicotiana attenuata | reverse complement strand
ACCAAATGGTTATACTATGCTTAACTAGTTTATAAAGAGTGTGGCTTACCTAATATCATAGCAAAATACCTATAAAGAAAGAGTGTAGTTTAAAGAGGTATGGGTTATAGAAGAATCTTAGAAAAATAAAGTTAGTGTATATGTGCTTGAAAAGAGCTTTAAAAGATGTGGTGTTTGTATTTAGAAAAATATGTGAAAAGAAAGGCAAAGTTAAAACACATAGTTCCTAAAGCATGAAAATTCATATTACTCTAATGAGGCGAAGATGTTATGAAAATAGGACTAAGATATACCTTGACTTTTATATATTAGGCTTGAAGAAACCGTTTGAAAATCCTTGTTTGGGGCGGCAACACCTTGGTTTTAGAGAGGAGTAGATGTCCTTTTAGAAAATTAGGCTCGCGATTAAGTTCTGGTTTTCTTTCTGAAATGGGAGTTGCCGTCTCTTGTTAGGCTTTTTGGACTTCAAAATCTTAAGAAGAGTTAGCAATGCATAGTGGATTGATAATATAATAGCTCATGATTAGTAGATGTAGGATTAGTTGCGAACGAATAATTCTTTTAATCCTAGGTTCTTTAAGGGTTGCCTAAGTTGTTTTATATGATTTAAGACATAAAGTAAAGTATTCAATCAAATATATAATTGCCGTATACGTATGAGATAAAACAACGGGAACACAATAAAGGATAATGACATAGTAGAGCTATACAATAGCGAAAGCAATAAATAAAGGAAGGAGAAAGAAAGGACTGGGGTTTTTGGACCTCAAAGTGGCAGGCGCAGTAGTAGCAAGGACGATAGCTGACTCTGGACTCCCAAGATATAGAAATGCTGGATTTGGGCCTGAGTTCTTCAACAGCTCAATAGGCCCAATCCATTGTACATGTTCAAAAAAAAAAGAGAAGGTCATTAGAAAGAAAATACTATATACATGCTCGGGAATTTACAAGCAAAGAATAAGGGAAAGATGACTAATAGTATTTAAACACTAAGAATGCTATACTAATGTGGTGGTTATGTATAGCAAATGGTAAAGATTGAAAAACTTTCGTTGTCATTAACATTAAACCCAACGAGAATAACAAGTGTCAATGAATTAAGGGCTAAGGAGAGAATTTTTCACTTAAGGTCGATGCACCCTTTGAATTCCCTGACACTTTAAAGTTCCCAAGGGTCTCAAGGCCCGGAGCAATGCTTGTGCCGGGGAGAGCATCCCAACCTAGAGTTAACCTCTACTCTCAAATACCCTCAACTACTAACGGCTCACGTTTCCCCATATATGAATGCCTATGAGGCCCTTTCAATGTAAACCAATTACCATAACATTCCCTACCACAGAAGCATACCGTTTCTTAACAGAATAATATAAGGAACACTGAAACAAGTTTTATTTTTTATGACTAGGGTTCCAGTAGTAAGTAAATGAAACACATATGAACAGGTCTAAAGATCAAGTTTTCAAACACGCATAGAGGCAAGAACAAGCATACTGTTATTGCTAAAGAACCAAACAACACGGATCATACATCTTCAAGAACATATAAAGAGCAAATGGTTTAGAGCAGTTACAACTTACGGGTACAGATGTTTTTGCCCTAATAGACTAATCACAGATTTGGTTAAATCTGGTATTGCACACATTAGTTAACAATACTGTTTGGAACTTTTGAAAGCATCAATGAAGGTTCAGGCAAACAATCACAGTTAGAACTTCCATATGGGTTATTAGAGCTACCAGAATATAATCAGAAACTTTAACATGATCATAGGTTTGTAGATTCAAATGGAACATCTAAGAATACTTAACAAGATCACAGACTATCAGTCTTAATTTACCTTGAAACTGATGACAGGACCAACCCTTTATAAGAGTATCAATCTTGTTATAAACAACAACAACAACATACCCAGTATTGTCCTATACCGTGGGGTCTGAGAGGGTAGTGTGTACGCAGAACTTACCCCTACCTTATGAGGATAGAGAGGTTGTTTCCAATAGACCCCCGGCTTAGGAATAAAGTAATCAAAATATTATGTCCAAATAGTAGCAACAAATAGTTTCTCTTAAACTTCATAGACTGAGTTCAATTCAAATTAAAGGGAAAGAGAAGACTGTATGCAGTTTCAAGATAGTGCACAGATGCATGAGATCATGAGAGATATATAGAGATACATACAGAACCTTCATTCAACTATACATGTAGTCTTACAAAAATAGGATGAGTTTAATTCATTGTGTAATCAAGTAAACAATGTTATTAAGGGTCAAAGACAGGGGAGACACTATATCAAACAGGTTTAACTTAGCTGTATAGACTAAGATTAATATCTAGACATGATGGAGTTGCATTCAACTTGCAAAATAGTTAACATTCAAGTATTGCAGACATAACTGCAATATAATTGATGACGGATAGCCTGAGTATAACAAAACATTGCGCAAAATGATTACTGATGTTCACAGAAGTTCATCGTAATAAGACTATTTCATATTTAGAGATACAACTAACAGTTAGACGTGGATATAAAGCTTTGTGCTTTCACGTATGTTCTAGTTCGAATCATCTAACAGCAACGCAAAGTACTCAATAACAGAACTCAGAAGTTCATAGTGTGATAGGTATGAAGATTAAAATAAAACATTAGAGGAATGTCTAATGTCTAGGCAGATATGAGAAATCATTAAGGCATGTTAAATAGCTTAATTACATAGGCTGTTTGATACAGAATTGAAGTCATTAAGGTCAAATGGAAACTCAATCAATACTAAATAAAATATAATAGTTAATCAAATATCATCAACAAGTCATAGTGAACCAAAGTAAACAATTACAGACCGATAACAAACATCGTAAATGAAGAAATTAACGGAAGGACAGTAGTATGCTCATGGTTTTCAAAAGGAACAATTGAAGAGGGAGGGTGGAAGTACACTGACCTTTTCTAGGGAAGCAGACCAAACACATTTTAATCTCAGCCGTACGAAAACCAAAGCTTCAAGTTTTAAACAGTGGAAGGACCCGGAAAGCAAAGGAAAACAGAGATCAATCAGAAAGAAATTTAGGTATAAGACTTTCAGATTATTGTTAAGTCTGGTAGGTCTGGTTGATGATTATAGGTTTTTCGGGGATGTTAGGTGAAAGCAATCAAGGCTCTATTTATAGTGCTACTAATGGCTTAGGGTTTCGGCAAGATTCAAGCATAGGTAGTGAAGAATGACGACTACCAGATGATGCAAGCATATGCAAGTAAAAATCAGAGAGACGGAAGGAAATGAGTGAGATTTTTTACCCAAAAGAAGAGTTGTTGATAGTTGAATGCAAAGCCCATCGATCAAAGCTCATGTGTCCAAAGGTCATTGCAATTGACCTCTGGACCTCGAATAATCATAACAAGGCTTCAAGATATGCTCATGCATGCTTCGATTCGGCCGAGTATAAGAGAAATCTGGAGACTTGAGGTTTTACCATTTAGTCTAGGGTTTCAAATTTGGGGATTTTGAATCCAATCAGCGAAATGAAAAGCAAATCGCAGGCCTCGTAGCCTAGGGACAAAGCAGATGATTTTCTGAGTTTGGATTTGAAAGAATGAAGATAAAACAATGTCTCGATGCTAAGGTCAGAGTCTGGTACTTCAGATTTGAAGAATAAAAAGGGAAAGCTAAGCGATATTCTTGGTTAGGGAAGCAGGAGAGGACGATTTGGTGGGAGATTTCATGACCTTGCACGAATTTGTGCAAGGTCTGTTGATTGATGTTCATGAGAGCTTGAGAGAAAGGAGAGGGAAAGAGGAAAGAAAGGCGGCTGAAGGAGTAGCTAATGATTTAGGGTTAGAAGATTAGGGAGGGTCTTTAAGGGTTAAAGTTTGGAGATGGAATCTGGGCCGTTGATTATATAGATCAACGACCCTAATAATTCAAGGATTAATAATAAAACCGATGAATAATGGAGGCTGTTGGATCTTCTGATTTTAACGGTTGAGATTAAATCAAATAAGGTATTAAAATTAAAAAAAACGGAGATAAACGAGGGTCATTGATCTGTAGGATGGACGGTTGGGATTTGTTGTGCTTCTTTTGTGAGTGATAGAAACGGGTGACATGGTGTGCTTCGATTGGTTCAAATGGGTTGGGCCGGGTTGCTAACTTGGAGAGAGTGGGTTGTTTGGACTGGCCATATCCGAATTTGGGCCTGATATTTGG
>NW_017694151.1:0-4203 GCF_001879085.1 Nicotiana attenuata | reverse complement strand
AATCCTAACTCAACTCCTACTCAGCTCAATTAGTACCAACACTCAAATCATAAATGAAATACCACGAAAATAAACTAAAATCTTTGCTCAATATCGAGAATCATCAATTAAGGCATCCGTAGTAACATTTAAGAACACAACATCTATCAATTCAGGACTCACGGTCATGCTCGACATCAACGTATAGATACTCGTCACCATGCCTTACGTCGTACTCAACAAGAAGCAATTAGCAAATAGGACACAACTCCTAATCCGTCTAGTTAAGGTTAGACCGGACACTTACCTCAAACTTCCACGGCCAACTCAATCCTCAAATACCGCCTTTCCTTTCAAATTTGGCTCCAACACAATCGTATCTATACATAATCGACTTAATAACATCAATAAATGCTAAACAATCCAATTCCAATGCTCAATTATAGCTTTTTAATCATTCTTCCCAAAAACCCAAAAATTGACCTCGGGCCTGCTTGGTCAAAACACGAGGTTCGGACCAAAACCCGATCATCCATTCACCCACGAGCCCGAATATATCATTTGTTTTGAAATCCGACCCCAAAACGAGGTCAAATTCCCAAATAATTAAAAAGCCCTAACTCTACCCAATTCCCAAATTTTCTACCATTAAAACCCTAAGATTATTGATAAAAGTTGATGAAAACATTAGATAATTGAAAGAAATCAGTTAATAAGTGCTTACTTGTGATTTGAGAAGAAAACCTCTTGAGAAAATCGCCCTAGTCTTCTAATTTTTGAGAAAGTTTTGAAAGAAAATAGCTGAAGTTATGTTTTTTAAAAAGACTCACTGCCCGACTTCCGCATCTGCGGTTCAGGGGTCGCATCTGCGCCACTGCACGTGCGGAAAATTGGGCGCTTCTGCGGAAATGGCTAGGCCCCGCTGGGGCCGCACCTGCGAGAAAAGGTCCGCTTCTGCAGAACCGCATCTGCGGAAAAATATATCCGCATCTGCGAAGGAAGACCGCATCTGCGACCCACTGTCCGCACCTGCGAGTCCGCATCTGCGTCCTAAGGACCGCAGGTGCGGTTACACCAGAACTGGTGCAACAGCAGTGGTTTCTGCAATTTTTCTTAAGTCTAAAACTTCCCGAATCACCTCCGAAACACTCCTGAGCCCTCGGGGCTCCTAACCAAACACACGTACTAACTCAACAACCTCATACGAACTTATCCGTGCGATCAAATCCCCAAAATAACCTCAATAACAATGAATTAAACCTCAAAATCAAGAACTTTTCTCAAACTTCATCAAGTATCAAATTTAGCAATTTAGGTCCGAATCACGTCAAACGACGTCCGTTTTTCACCAAATTTTACAGAAACACCTTAAATCATATACTAGACCTGTGCCGGGTGCCGGAACCAAAATACGGGCCCGATAACAACACGTTCTAATCAAATTTCATTTCAAATTTCCTTAAATAATTTCAGAAAACAATTTCCTTTAAAAATTCATTTCTCGGGCTCGGGACCTCGGAATTCGATTCCGGGCATACGCCGAAGTCCCATATTTTCCTACGGACCCTCCGGGCCGTCAAATCACGGGTCCGGTTCGTTTACCCAAAACGTTGACCGAAGTCAAATTAGCTCATTTTATAACCAAATTTTGCCATTTTTCACAAATTTTCATATTTAAGCTTTACGGCTACGCGCCCGGACTGCGCACCCAAATCGAGGTGACTCTAAATGAGGTTTTAAAGGCCTCGGAAGCATAGAATTAAATTTAAAACAAGTTCATCACATCCTCCACCTCTAAAACAACCATTCATCCTCGAATGGACAGAAGAAGGAAGTACCTGAGTCGGGGAAAAGATGGGGATAACGGCTCCGCATATCGGACTCGGACTCCCAGGTCGATGCCTCAGGAGGTTGACCTCTCCATTGAACACGAACAGAAGGAAAACTCTTCGACCTTTACTGACGAACCTGCCGGTCTAGAATAGCCACCGGCTCCTCCTCGTAAGACAAGTCCTTGTCCAACTGGACAGTGCTGAAATCTAACACGTGGGAGGGATCGCCGTGATACCTCCGAAGCATGGACTCATAGAACACTGGATGCACGGCTGATAAGCTCGGCGGCAATGCAAGTCTATAAGCCACCTCTCCCACTCGATCAAGAATCTCAAACGAGCCGATGTAGCTAGGGCTAAGCTTGCCCTTCTTCCCAAATCTCATCACGCCCTTCATAGGCGACACTCGAAGCAATACCCGCTCACCGACCATGAAAGCCAAATCTCGAACCTTGCGGCCGGCATAGCTCTTTTGCCTGGACTAAGCTGAACGGAGCCTATCCTGAATGATCCTGACCTTGTCCAAGGCCTCCTGAACCAGATCCGTACCCAACAACCGAGCCTCCCCCGGCTCAAACCATCCAACCGGAGACCGACACCGCCTACCATATAAGGCCTCATAAGGAGCCATCTGGATACTCGACTGGTAGCTGTTGTTGTAGGCAAACTCCGCTAAAGGCAAAAACTGATCCCACGAGCCTCCAAAGTCAATAACACAAGCTCGCAGCATATCCTCTAAAATCTGAATAGTCCGCTCGAACTGCCCGTCCGTCTGGGGATGAAATGTTGTGCTCAACTCAACCCGTGCGCCCAACTTTCGCTGAACTGCTCTCCAGAAACGCGAGGTAGACCGCGTACCCCGGTCCGAAATGATAGACACGGGCACACCATGAAGGCGAACAATCTCCCGGATATAGATCTCAGCTAGCCTCTCAGAAGAATAGGTGACTGCCACAGGAATGAAATGTGCTGACTTGCTCAGCCTATCAACAATGACCCACACTGCGTCGAACTTCTTCCGAGTCTGCGGGAGTCCAACAACAAAATCCATAGTGATCCGCTCCCACTTCCACTCGGGATGCTCAATCCTCTGAAATAAAACACCAGGCCTCTGATGCTCATACTTAACCTGCTGACAATTCAAACAACGAGCCACATATGCTACGATATCCTTCTATTCTCCGCCACCAATAATGTTGCCGCAAATCCTGATACATCTTTGCGGCGCCCGGATGAATAGAGTACCTGGAGCTATGGGCCTCCTCTAAAATCAACTCTCGGAGCCCATCCACATTAGGCACGCAAACTCGACCCTGCAATCTCAAAACTCCATCATCACCTATAGTAACCTGCTTGGCACCTCCGCGCTGCACCGTGTCTCTAAGGACACACAAATGGGGATCATCATACTGCCGATCACGGATACACTCCAATAATGAAGAACGAGCGACCGTACAAGCTAACACATGACTGGGCTCAGAAACATCCAGTCTCACGAACTGATTGGCTAAAGCTTGAACATCCGAAGCAAGCGGTCTCTCACCGACTGGAATGTAAGCAAGACTGCCCATACTGGCTGACTTCCTACTCAGAGCATCGGCCACCACATTGGCCTTTCCCGGATGATATAAAATGGTGATATCATAATCTTTCAGCAACTCCAACCACCTCCTCTACCTCAAATTCAACTCTTTTTGCTTGAACAAATACTGAAGACTCTTGTGATCCGTGAACATCTCGCATGCCACGCCATACAGATAATGCCTCCAAATCTTCAATGCATGAAATATGGCTGCCAACTCCAAATCATGAACCAGATAGTTCTTCTCATGAATCTTCAACTGCCGCGAAGCATAGGCAATGACCTTGCCATCCCGCATCAATACTGCACCAAGTCCAATACGAGAAGCATCACAATAAACTGTATAAGGCCCTGAACCTGTAGGCAAGACCAACACCGGTGCCGTAGTCAGAGCTGTCTTGAGCTTCTGAAAGCTCGCCTCACACTCATCCGACCATCTGAACTGGGCGCCCTTCTGGGTCAATCTGGTCATTGGGGTTGCAATAGATGAAAACCCCTCCACGAACCGATGATAATAGCCTGCCAATCCCAAGAAACTCCGAATCTCTATAGCTGATGCTGGTCTAGGCCAGTTCTTGACTGCCTCAATCTTCTTCGGATCAACCTGAATACCCTCTGTTGATACTACATGACCCAGAAATGCAACTGAACTCAACCAGAACTCACACTTCGAGAACTTAGCATATAACTGACTATCCCTCAGAGTCTGAAGAACCACTCTAAGGTGCTGCTCGTGATCCTCCTGGCTGCGGGAATATATCAATATATCATCAATGAAGACTATCACGACGAAACTCAACTAAGGCTACG
>NW_017694150.1:0-4203 GCF_001879085.1 Nicotiana attenuata | reverse complement strand
TTTCTTCCTCGAATTGGACTCTTCTTGGCTTCTTTCCTACACTACTCAAGTTGGTAGGGCATAGTGAGCCTCACCATATTTCATTTGATCTTCCAAAGTGTGGATATGTTCATCATTGTAAGTCAAGCCTTGTTTCAAGTCCTCGAGTGCAAAGTTGTACTTCTCCTCATTTTCAAGAATGGTCTCCAACATGAGCTTCATCTTCTCATCTTGAGCATTTGAGAGCTCTTCTTGGTTTTGATCAAGTGACAAGGAAGGATTTCCGGCTTCCACATCTAAGGAAAATTCTTGGCTCTCATTAACTTCCGAGGCTTTTTGGACCTCTAAAGCTTCAAGCATTTCTCCCATTTGTGAGTGCAACCTTGCAAGTGCCAAGTCATTTTGGAAACTATTTTCCAAAAACTCCTCCAAGGCACTTTGTTCTTTGTTTCCTCCTTCAATTAGGCACTCCAACATGAGCTTGAACTCTCCATTTTGGCCATGCTCAACTTCTTCTACTTCCATAGCCCTATAATTTTCATCACAAAAAGTAGAATCATCATAGCGGGGGCTTGGGGAAGTGAAGGACAAATAAGCACAATCATCCTAATGACCATTTTGAAAACCACACTTATCACAAATACTCCACTCATGGGTTTGAGATTGTACGCACCATCTACCCCCGGGAGAATTTAAACAATTTTGCCACGAGTGTGGTCCTCCACAATAAGGAAAAGGGTCATCAAAGTATGAACAACTACCATCCGACCAATTTTCATTATATGATGCCATTTTTTTTTCAAAAATAAGAAAATAAACAAGAAACACACAAGAAAAATAGACCAAGGTAAGAAAAATAATTACACAAATATTCACAAGTTTGGACCAAAGCACTTACGCTTATTTCTCAAACAACCTAAATTATGCCAAATTGTTCCCCGGCAATGGCGCCAATTTTGGTGACGTCCAAATCCACTACTAAAAAGTAAATGGACACGGTCACATGCAATATAATTTACCCAACTATGAGTCGGGGTCGAATCCACAGAGACCAATATGTAGACGATTAGGAATGTAAGAGAATTATCACTTGTTATGCAGTGCCAAACACTTAGAATTGATTTGAGAAAATATTTATACCTAAATGCAGAAATGTAAACTAACCTAGAAATCAAGTAAAATGACCAATGGCTACAAGTATGGTTGCATCGGGAATTACACACAAGTAACAATCCAATGTATTTCATGATTTTACAAATATGAGCGAGTTTATGTTAATTAGCCACGGGTAATAATTCTATATTAGCTTCTTTCGAAGACTAACAAAACTTCCTAATTGAATTATCCCTAAAATAATTAAGAGATTAAGCACATCCGGATATGGCTACAAGTAGTTCAATCCTATCCCTAGGTAGAATCTATAAAATGAGGGTTAACGCCTCAAGTTCTTGTTAATCTTTTCCAACCCCAAATTATCTTTTCCAAAATTAATTCGGAGTTAATGGTCGAGTCCTAGGGTTAGATAATCCCTTTGGAAACATTAAAGAACAAGAATAACTAAAGAAACAATAACTCACTTCATAAAAGGATAAAAATCATTCAATACATAAGCACAACAAGGTATTTAATCCACACTTTAAACATGAATATTTCCATAAACAAGATTCAAGTGTTAGATAAAATACTACACACTTAAATATTCAATACAAAGTAAGAAAATGAAGAAATAAACATAAATGGGTAAGAAATCCTCAACCACAAGCTTCAAATCTTCAAGACCCAAGTGTGTGTGCCAAACCCTAGCTTCCACCTTGTTCTCTCTAAGTCTAAGAAATCAAAAATGTGCTCAAGATGTTCGGATATGTCCAAAGATGTTTTACAAATGAGCCAAGTCGGGTATTAAATGGTTTGGGGCCAAAAAATGTGAAATTCTAGAATTGCCCAGGTCTGATGCTCGATTCTCGCAATTGCGAAAAAGGTTCACAATTCCCTAACTATGCATGTACTGCTTCCCTTCGCATTTGCGAAAGTTGACTGCTTGAGTTGACTTCGCATTTGCGAAGACTGCCTAAATCAATATGCTTCGCAATTCCCAGGATTTCCTCGCAATACCCAAATCTGTCATCTTCGCATTTCCCAAGCTCTTGTCGCAATTGCGACCACTGAGGGCATTGCCCAGTTTTTCTTCTTTTTAGCTTCTTTTTGACTCGTTTCACTTGGTTTCTTCAAGATCACTTCTAAATCACATAGAACCTGTAATATAGAAGTAAGTGGCATTAAACACGTGATTTTATCACTCAAACATAGCAACAATATGGATTTAAAGACAAGATAAGTTTGTGAAATACCAACTTATCATGCCAGACCCGAAAGACCACATAGGGAGTTTTCTTTACTCTCTAACCCTTTCCCTGATCTTATTTTGATATTATTATTGAGGACAATGCTATCTTTTATTTGGGGGGGGGGGGTGGTCTATTTTGATTTGGTGATAATTGGATAACATTGGTATGTAATAACTATGAGACTATTTTTCTTTATCTTTACTTCTCTTTATTTTACTTTTGGTATGTATATATTCGTTACTTTCATATTTGGTATGTATATATTTTTACCATTTGATGTATATATTCATTTTTATTTATGTAAATATTCGCTTTACTTCAATTTTGTATATATTTAGTTGATTTCCGTAATTTACTTCATAGCTTCTTATTTACTTTAGTAGTTTCTTGTTAAGTTATTAGCTTCTTTTTACATTTTATGTGGACAATAAGCCTTTGGTTATTTTAATGCCACGGTTCTTTCCAAAGGTGAATGTTGAGTGAATCGGGTGGCTCTTCCCGATGATGGATGGAGTGAAAACCTTCTTAAGGGATTGAGTTCGTTTTCTTTATGTTTTTGTGTAAATAGTAGTAATGAATAAAAGTGTTTCAGGCAAGCTTCACTTGGGCCTAACATATTTACCTTTGACCTTATGGTTATAAACAATTTATTGGCAAAAAATAGTTCTAAGTTGTGACCTTTAGACTCTGTGTTGACTAAACAATCATCGAGTGGCTTCTTGGAGCCATTTGTGATGCTCAAACTTAGCTAGGGTTGTTGTGGGCCCTCGACTCTGTTCTCTTTAACAATCCAACAACTTGTGAGGTGAGGTATTGAATTGCAAGTCCAAGTCCCGTGCCAATAAGTCTAGAACTTGCCCTGAATGTTTATCTAGGCGAAATTCTAAGTGTAGCTCGACTTGAGAGATGATTGTAGGCTCTCCTTGATCCAATTTGAAACTTGAAAATTTACGTATCCTACCAATATGATATCCCTAGTCAACCCCTTTGAGCCAAAGCCCTTTTTCTTTCAATAACCACGATACAAGCCTTTATTCGTTCTATAATGACCCTCTCTTGGCACCCGATCTTTCCTTAGCATTCACAATTGGCAAAAGCATAAGTTTGGGAGAGAGACGAGGAATGTGAAAGTGATAAAAGGTACAAAATGAATAAAAGGTAAGACAAAAAGAAAAGAAAGAAAAGTCAAAAAGAAGTATGTCAAAAAGAAAGTTTATAAGATAGAAAAGTGAAGGGATTAAAAGAAAGCAATGATGAAGGCATGGAATGATTAGTAAAGGAGAAAAATGATCGTCATGAGCAAGAAAGAGTGACAGTGTGTCTCTCTAGTTCCCCTAAGGAAGAAGAAAATGAATCAAAGAGTCAAGAAAGTGTGAGCCGAAATGAGAAAATGGAGTGCTTAAGGAAAGATGAAACCATCATATGCCAATAAGTCCTACCTTGAACCAAAAGCCTTCATTACATTCCCGCAAAAGCCCTATATGATTTTGAGTTGAGTGAGCTTACATTAGTGGTGATTTACATAAGGGGCAAGCTTATGGTACTTAGAGCCGGACTTGTGACATTACCTTGAGAGAGATGAGCGTACTTCTCCACAATCCTTGTTTTGAGTGCTACAATCTAAAGTGAGATTTGCTTATGGAGAGTAGAGGAGGAAGAGTTTGGGTTCCACAATGACCTACGTAGTAGAGCGAGCTTCCTTGGTGAGTTAAGTCAACTCTTGATGCTCTTGTGTCGCATTATAACTATGGTACTCAAAAGGTTGTGTGTTGTTGATAATTCATTTGTGTTGAGGGTAATTGTTAGTCCCAATTGATGCATTATTGATTCACATTAGGGCAGCTGAAATATCCTTATGTTTTGTTGAAGTGGAGGTGGG
>NW_017694149.1:0-4203 GCF_001879085.1 Nicotiana attenuata | reverse complement strand
GTTCCAAAACACTCCGAATCCTAACACCGAACGTCCCGGCATACCAAAATAGCAGAAATGAACTTAGGGGAAGCAGTTAATGAGGGATCGGGGTGTAAATTCCAAAAACGACCGGCCGGGTCGTTACATCCTCCTACACTTAAACATTCGTTCGTCCTCGAACGAGCATAGAGAACATACCTGAAGTAGAGAAAAGATGAGGGTACTAGCTGCGCATATCCTGCTCGGTCTCCCAAGTCGCCTCCTCGGCCGGCTGACCCCGCCACTGAACCTTCACTGAAGAGATGTTCTTTGACCTCAACTTCCTGATCTGTCTGTCCAAAATAGCCACTGGCTCCTCAACATAGGATAGATCCTTGTCCAGCTGGACTGAACTGAAATCCAACACATGCGACGGATCCCCGTGATATCTCCGGAGCATCGAAACATGAAATACTGGGTGAACTCCAGCCAAACTGGGAGGTAAGGCAAGCTCATAGGCAACCTCCCCAACTCGCCTCAAGATCTCAAAAGGGCTAATAAACCTCGGACTCAACTTTCCTTTCTTCCCAAAATGCATGACGCCTTTCATAGGCGAGACCCGAAGCAGAACCCGCTCACCAACCATATATGAAACATCACGAACCTTCCGGTCCACGTAACTCTTCTATCTGGACTGGGCTGTACGGAGTCTATCCTGAATCGTCTTAACCCTCTCCAATGCATCCTGTACTAACTCTGTGCCCAATAACCTGGCCTCACCCGGCTCAAACCAACCCACCGGGGATCTACACCTCCTGCCATATAAAGTCTCATACGGCGCCATCTGAATGCTGGACTGATAACTATTGTTGCAAGCAAACTCCGCCAGTGGCAACAAATGATCCCAAGACCCTCCAAACTCAATCACACACGCACGGAGCATATCCTCAAGAATCTGAATAGTGCGCTCGGACTGTCCGTCCGTCTGGGGGTGAAATGCTGTGCTCAACTCCACCCAAGTACCTAACTCTTGCTGCACGGCTTTCCAGAACCGCTATGTAAACTGAGTGCCTCTGTCCGAAATAATAGAAACTGGAATACCATGCAGACGTACAATCTCCCAGACATAAATCTCCGCCAACCGCTCCGACGAATAAGTGGTACACACAGGGATGAAATGAGCGGACTTGGTCAGCCGATCCACAATGACCCAAATGGCATCAAACTTCTTCAAGGTCCGTGGGAGTCCCGACACGAAATCCATGGTGATGCGCTCCCACTTCCACTCCGAAATCTCTATCTGCTGAAGCAACCCACCCGGGCGCTGGTGCTCATACTTCACCTGCTGGCAGTTGAGGCATTTAGACACATAACCAACTATATCCTTCTTCATCCGCCTCCACCAGTAGTGCTGCCTCAGGTCCTGATACATCTTCGCGGCACCCGGATGGATGGAATACCGCGAACTATGGGCCTCTGCTAGAATCAACTCTCGAAGACCATCAACATTGGGCACACAAATCCGGCCATGCATCCTCAATACCCCGTCATCTCCAATGGTCACATCTCTGGCATCTCCACGCTAAACCTTGTCCTGAAGGACAAGCAAATGAGGGTCATCATACTGCCTCTCCCTGATACGATCAAATAAGGAGGACCGGAAAACCACACAAGCTAGAACTCGACTGGGCTCCGAAAGATCCAATCTCACGAACTGGCTGGCTAAGGCCTGAACATCCATCGCCATAGGCCTCTCTGAAGCTGGTAAATATGCCAAACTCCCCAAACTCTCCGCCCGGCGACTCAAGGCATCCGCCACTACATTGGCCTTGCCCGGGTGATACAGGATGGTGATGTCGTAATCCTTCAGCAACTCTAACCACCTCCTCTGACGCATATTGAGATCCTTTTCCTTGAGCAAGTGCTGCAAACTCCGATGATCAGTATAGATCTCGCAAGGCACTCCATATAAATAATGAAGCCAGATCTTCAAGGCATGAACAATGGCAGCTAACTCAAGGTCATGGACAGGGTAATTCTTTTCATGTATCTTCAACTGTTTGGACGCGTAGGTAATCACCCTACCGTCGTGCATCAACACTGCTCCAATGCCAACTCTCGAGGCGTTACGATAGACAGTATAAGACCCCGAACCGGTAGGCAACATCAAGATTGGGGCTGTAGTCAAAGCTATCTTGAGCTTCTGAAAGCTTGCCTCACACTCCTCTGTCCACTGAAATGGGGCACCCTTCTGGGTCAATCTAGTCATAGGGCCAGCAATCGATGAAAATCCCTCCACAGAACGACGATAGTAACCCGCCAAGCCAAGGAAACTGTGAATCTCTGTAGCTGAGGACGGCCTGGGCCAACTCTGCACGGCCTCTACCTTCCTCGGATCCACCCGAATACCCTCATTAGAAATCACATGGCCTAAGAATGCCACAGAACTCAGCCAAAACTCACATTTTGAGAACTTTGCATATAACGTTTTCTCCCTCAAGGTCTGTAGCACGGTCCTCAGGTGCTGCTCATGATCTTCCCGACTCCGGGAATACACCAGAATATCATCAATAAAAACAATCACGAACGAGTCAAGATATGGCCTGAACACACTGTGCATCAAATGCATGAAAGCTGCAGGGGCATTGGTCAGCCCAAATGACATGACAAGGAACTCGTAATGGCCATATCGAGTCCTGAAGGCAGTCTTCGGGATATCTGGCTCACGAATCTTCAACTGATGGTAACCTGAGCGCAAGTCAATCTTAGAAAACACCTGTGCGCCCTGAAGCTGGTCAAACAGATCATCAATGCGAGGCAAAGGATAACGGTTCTTCACTGTAACCTTGTTCAACTGGCGGTAGTCAATACACATGCGCATAGAACCATCCTTTTTCTTCACAACCAAAACAGGAGCACCCCACGGTGAAACACTGGGTCGAATAAAACCCTTACCAAGCAATTCCTGCAACTGATCCTTCAACTCCTTCAACTCAGGAGGAGCCATACGATACGGAGGAATGGAAATGGGCTGAGTGCCCGGCAACATATCAATGCCGAAATCAATGTCTCTATCAGGCGGCATGCCCGAAAGATCAATTGGAAATACATCGGGATAATCTCGTACCACTGGAACAGAATCAACAGAAGGGGTATCAACACTAACATCTCTCACATAAGCTAAATACGCGGCACACCCCTTCTCAACCATTCGCTGAGCTTTAAGAAAAGAGATAACTCTACTAGGAGTGTGGTCTAAAGTACCACCCCACTCAACACGCGGAATACCTGGCATAGCCAGCGTCACGGTCTTGGCGTGACAATCAAGAATAGCAAAATGGGGCGACAACCAGTCCATGCCCAAAATAATGTCAAAATCCACCATACCGAGTAATAATAAGTCTGCTATGGTCTCAAAACCACGAATAGTAACCAAACATGACCGATAAACGCGGTCCACAACAAGAGAATCTCCCACAGGAGTAGAAACATAAACAGGGGCACTCAAAGAATCCCGAGGCACACCCAAATGAGGAGCAAAGTAAGAAGACACATAAGAGTAAGTAGAGCCCGGATCGAATAGAACCGATGCCTCTCCGTGACAAACCAGAATAATACCTGTAATGACGGAGTCGGAGGTAACAGCCTCAGTACGAGCAGGAATAGCATAATATCTTGCCTGGTCCCTCTCTCGAGGGCGACCTCTATCTCCCCGACCTCCGCCCCTAGCCGGCTGGGCAGGTGGGGTAGCTGCTGGAGCTGTGATCATGGCCTGAGAACTCTGAGGAGCACGCTGCGGCTGAGCAGTCTGTGAAGATGCACCCCTACCAAGTCTGGGGCAGTCCCTAACCATGTGGCGTGTATCACCGCACTCGAAGCAAGCTCTGGGAGGACGCGGTGGCTGTGACTGGCTGGGACTAGGCCTGCTGGACTAACCTCTGGAAACACCCCGCGCAGGAGGCGCGCTAGAAACTGGGGTGCATAGTAAGGCTCCTGAGGTGCAGGTGGAGCTGGAGTACTGCCGGCTGCTGGAAGAGCTGAATGAACAGGGCGACCCGCATAACCCCTACCATAACGACCTGCTGATGGGGTACGAGCACCAGAGTAGTGACCCGACTCTCGAGACCTCTTGGCCTCCCTCTCCCCTCGCTCCCTGGAGAGCATACCCTCAATCCTCCTAGCAATGCTCACTACCTGCTGATAAGGAACGTCCGTCTCCAACTTTCGAGCCATGCTAGATCT
>NW_017694148.1:0-4204 GCF_001879085.1 Nicotiana attenuata | reverse complement strand
GTAATTATTCACATATTGCACCTCTTCGTTCTGCCCATCATAACAATCATCTTGGAATCTACCACAATCATTGTCAAATTGATCTGAATTCTCTTGGTTCTGTTGACCTCTCTGTCTTCTGTTGTTCACAAGTATGTTAACACCCTCCATGGCATTTACTTGGCGAGGATTCTGAACTTGTTGCAACTATGCCTTTGCTAATTGGTTCATTGTTGTTGTAAGTTCTGCTATAGCCTGTCCATGGTCATGTAGTTCTTTGTGCAAATGAGTGACCGTGGGGTCACCCTGTGGCACATTGGCTCTACTTTGCCAAGCGGAGGATGTGTCATCCATCTCGTCAAGAATAGCACAAGCTTCATCATAAGGCAGCTTCATGAAATTTCCCCTAGCCAATTGATTCACTATGCATTGATTCATTGTATTGATGCCCCGATAGAAGGTCTGTTGTATCATCGCCTCTGTCATATGATTGTTGGGGCATTCCTTCACCATAGTTCTATATCTCTCCCAAATCTCGTGTAATGGTTCGGTGGACTCCTGCTTGAAGGCTAAGATCTCATCTCGTAGTGCTGCCATGTGCCCCGGTGACAAAAATTTGGCAATGAACTTATCCGCCAACTCATCCCAAGTTGTGATGGAATGGTTGGGAAGTCGCTCAAGCCAATCCAAGGCCTTCCCTCTAAGTGAGAATGGGAAGAGCCTTAATCGAAGTGCATCCTCGGACACATTGGTTTGCTTGCTCCCCCAACAGGTATCCACGAACCCCTTGAGATGTTTGTAAGCATTTTGAGTGGTAGCGCCCGTGAAGTACCCACACTGCTCCAGCAATGTCAATATCACATTAGTAATTTGGAAATTGCCCGCCCGGATCCGGGGTGGGACAATTGCACTTGCATAGCCTTGGTTTGGGAGTACTCGAGGAATCGCTCTTGGAGGTGGCGGAGGAGGGTCTGGAATGTTCTTATTTGCATTGTCCTAGCGGCCTCTACGCTGTCCTTGAGGTGCAAGAGGCACCTCTTCATCGCCATTGTCATCTACCTCCTCCCCCAAAATCACATTTTCAAGAGGGTCATTAGCATTTAATTCCATTTTATACCTGAAGTTGTGACACACACAAATTAGTAACAAAGAGGAAAGAAGAACAAAACACAAAACTATCAAGATAGATAGCCAAAACCGTTAGCTCCCCGGCAACGGCGCCAAAAAGTGATCGAGGCCAACCCTGCACTACTATTGAGTAGCGAGAGAGGTCAAAGCAGCTTTTACCCGATTTAGGGTCGGGATCGATTTACACAGGGAGCTAGATATTGGAGTTGGGTGTCTATCTAAAGTGGAGTTGTGTATTTGCTCCAAATTGCACTTCTACACATTTTTGGTTTGAATTACGATTCTAATTTTATAAACTACAATGCTCAATTAAACTACTATAAGCTAGGATTAAACTATTGCGAGTTGTTCAAATGATTAAAAGGCACTAGGGTAATGACTTTCGCCTAGGTGGTCAATTGAAGGATTCTTGAGTCTAAAGCTAGATTGACACATTTGGGGAGTATCATATAACCATTGCTCGATTCTACTCACTTTATACCTCTCGGTAATTCGAGTGATTTTGCCCGAATTGGCTTTCTCAAGACCAATTGGGTATGCAAATTTGCACAAGCAATTAAGGTTCAAGTCGGGTATTACGATCTCTCGGTTTAACCCTTTAATTGGGGCTATCAATTCTCTTGAGTACACCCCAATTCCTTGTTGGACTAATTTTAGAGACTTAGGCTCTCTTTCTCAATAAAAGCAAAAGTCAACTATATACAAGCTAGTGTTTGCAACCACTAATTTAGCAATAAAACATGAAATTAGCCCAAATATCAAACACCCATAGTCAATAAAGCCCTAAAATACAAGACCCATCAATTACCCATACTAGGGTTGATCCACAACCCTAGCTGATGGGTCTAGCTCCTCATAATTAGAGACAAAAATAAAGAAATAGATGAAGATGAACTCATAATAATTAATTACTAAGAAGAACTTGAAGATTCAATGGTAAAATTAAGCTAAAATTACTCAAAGTAGCAAAATAACCCAAGTCACGAGCGCAGCTCTACGTACAAAACTATCTGCTTTACCTAAAAATGGAAAAGAAGCTATTTATACTAAGCAGGCAAATCTGGACAAAAATACCCCTGCAGGGTTTGTGCAGACCGCACAAAATCACGTGCGGCCGCACTAGGGCTCTGACTTGACAAAGCTACTCTCTGAACTTGGGCAATGCGGACTGCACAGAATCGAGTGCAGCCGCGATGGCTTCTAGTGCGGTCCGCATGAAATTGAGCGCGGACCGCATTGGTCTTCAAACCTGGATTTGGCAACTCTCTGAATCTTCTCTTTGCGGACCGCACTAAATCTAGTGCGGCCGCAATGATCCTAGTGCGGACCGCACAAAACCTCGTGCGGCCGCATTGCCTTTTAGCCTGAATGCAGCCTTTCTGAACCTCACTTGTGCGGACCGCACAGAATGGTGTGCGGCTGCATTGTTGGCCCAAGTAAAGGTTAGTTTTGAAGACTGACAAAGGAACTCAGACATGAACCAGGTCCATCCAGTGGTCCATCCCTCAGGTGCACAAAAACGGGCAGATTTGAGCATGTGGGTTGCACGTGATGGAGATAAGCTTAACTTGGTGTATTTAATATCTCCTGATCGAAAAGGTTGCATAATTGATAAGGAGAAGGAGTCCTTAATCAAAAAGAACACAAGTCAAGATAGGGAAGAAATTAGAAGTTGAAATCAACTAGAACTCCTCCACCAAGGAAGAGTTGCATCAGAACTCTAGTTATTTCTTCATCTACTAACTCTATAAATTGCAGGATGTTCTCACATTAATGTGTTGCACAAAAACGCAGAAGTTAAACGTGAATTGGGAGCAAAATAGCAAGGCTTTTTGCAAGCAGTTCGTGTGTGATTCAAGTGTGCAAACCAGAAGCTACATGAACCAGATTGAAGAACCAGCTCCATAAAGAGTTTTATGTGTCTTTCTTTATTTCTAGTTCAATTGTAGTAGGTGTTTCATATTGTACCTTTCAGCTTTATCTAGAAGCAATTGTAATAGGTACTTTGAGTATTCATGTTAGAGTTAACTTGAAGTTGTCGCAGCAGTTAGAGGCTGGTTGCCACAATGGGATTAGAGTTAATCCTTAGGTTTACAAAGAGTTTTGTAAATGCAGTTTTGGCTCAGTGATTTTAGTGGAAGTTTGGGAAAATCCTACTGAGTAGTAGGTCGTGGTTTTTTCACCTTTTGAGCCAGGTGTTTTCCACGTAAAAATCTTTGTGTTCTTTATTTTATGTACTTTTAATTCCGCAAACAGCAGTCATTAGTACACCTAGAAGAACCAGGTCCTTCCAGAAGCAGTTTAAGCAAAAATTGGGTACCACACAAATCACCCCCCCCCCCTCTTGTGTGGCATTGACGTTTTGAACATCAATTGGTATCAGAGCAGGTTATCCTTGAAGAGTCTAACACCTTAGGAAAAGATCAACATGAGTGCACCACCTGGGAACTGGGAAGGGCAATCCACTATTAGGCCTCCACTTTTCAATGGTCAGTACTATTCTTGGTGGAAGAACAGGATGAGGGATCACATCATAGGAGAAGACTATGAACTCTGGGACATAGTCACTGATGGTCCTCTAGCAACTACAAAGAAGAATGCTGAAGGAGTGGATGTGCCAAAAACTAGAGCTGACTGCACTACTGAGGATTTAAGAAAATGGGAGAAAAATGCTAAGGCCAAGAAATGGCTTGTGTGTGGACTTGGTCCAGACGAGTACAGTAGAATTCAAAGTTGTACCACTGCTAAGGAAATCTGGGATACTTTGCAAGTTGCACATGAAGGAACACCTCAAGTGAAGAGGTCCAGAGGAACACTACTGTATTCTCAATATGAGAATTTCACCATGAATGAAGGGGAAACCATCCAAGAGATGTATACAAGGTTCACCACACTGACAAATGAACTTAAGTCTCTTGGAAGGGTTATTCTTGAAGAAGACAAAGTTGAGAAGATTTTGACAAGGGTACTGCCAATCTCTTGGGAAAGCAAAATCACAGCTATTCAGGAATCAAAGAACATTGCCACTCTCAAGTTGGATGAGCTAATTGGAAATCTCACTGCCTATGAACTTAGAAGGCAAACCATGAAGATGGAT